>NC_057730.1:14497618-14532058 GCF_004010195.1 Chiloscyllium plagiosum
ATTAAACTCCATCTACCACTTCTCAGCCCATTGGCCCATCTGGTCAAGGTCCCATTGTAATCTGAGGTAACCTTCTTCACTGTCCACTACACCTCCAATTTTGCTGTCATCTGTAAACTTACTAACTATACCTCCTATGTTCATATCCAATCATTTATATAAATGATGAAAAGTAGTGGACCCAGCACCGATCCTTGTGGCACTCCACTGGTCACAGGCCTCCAGTCTGAAAAACAACCCTCCACCACCATCCACTGTCTTCTACCATTGAGCCAGTTCTGTATCCAAATGGCTAGTTCTCCCTGTATTCCATGAGATCTAACCTTGCTAATCAGTCTCCCATGAGGAGTCTTGTCAAATGCCTTACTGAAGTCCATATAGATATTTCTTATCATTAGAAATATTGGAAGTCATAAGATGTCCTAAGTTATCCTTCCTTTTTGCTGCATTCCCAGTCTGCCTCAAGTTTAAATCCGCCTGCACACATGCTATCCTGCTGCTTATCTTTTCATTTAACTCCATACTCCCTTTCGCTTTCACTTTCCCTTCCCCCCAACTCAGAAGTTTAAAGTCCTACTGACCACCCTATTTATCCTCTTTGCCATAACATTGGTACCTGATCGGTTCAGGTGGAGACCGTCCCAACGGTACAGATCCCCCTGGTTCCAAAACTGATGCCAATGCCCCATTAAGTGGAACTTGTCAAAAAGTTCACCGATTTTACAGGGTTTAAATAATTCCATTTCAAACTTACCTGGGTTTCGTACAATCTGTAGCTGTAAGTTGACAGAAAATAGGCTGAATGCTGGAAATATGCCATCTAATGTTGGCACCTTTTCTCTGAGAATTTCTGCTGTGCTCTTCCTGAAGTAACAGCCAGAACTTGTAAGAGCTCCAGGGAAGTTCTCTACTTCATGTATTTAAACTTACAGTCACAAATTATTAAAATATTTTCTTGTTCCTTCTTAGTGTAATGGCCTTTTCCCAGATGGTAAGTGGGAGTGACTTTCATATGATTTTTGAAGACTGTTTCAGTTTTGGGGATTTGCAGAATTTTGTAATTAATCGTTTTCCCTTTACTTCCCTGTTATAGAACAGCGAATATGTGAAGGCAACAATAGGTATGTTGAAGGATCAACTATCATAACATTAATTGATCTTTAAGCTCCAGTACTCCATCATTATGAGGGCAACATTTCTCCTTGATAGAATGCTGATGTTTGGGTGTAAGGCTGTTCATAACTTTCATATGTAAAGGCTGGGGCTAGACCAGCTGGCCAACATTTTAACGCCCCACTGCTGGGGAAGGGAGGTTACCCAATGCCTTTATCTTAATCTACTAAGTTTTAAAGGACAATAGTTCCCATACTGTCGGGATGCTACTAAATATGCAGTTTGATTTCCAGTGACATTATTGGCTCTTGTTCCTGATTCCATCCTCCCCAACAGCATTGTGGGTCAATCCACAGCATGTGGACTGCAGCGGTTCAAGAAAGCAGCTCACCACCACTTTCTCAAGGGCAACTAGGGATGGGCAATAAATGCTGGTCAGCCAGTGACACCCACTTCCCACAAATGAATAAAAAAAAATGCCTTAGTTGAAGTGTTGGTGGATTCTATGTCAGGTCAGCTCTGTTGACAGCTGGCTCAAAAGACAATTGAGCCCCAGCACGGGAAGTACAAATTATGGTTTCATTTTCAATTTCAGGCCACAAGAGGTTGGACTTCCCCAGCTCCCAAGGACGTCCTTGCTTTATATATACTTCTCTCCTTCAATCCCTGATGGAAATCAGCCTCTATTACACCTGACTGCAGTGCACTGTTCATCTGGCCACCTGGTTGTGACAGTCACTTGCCCAAAATAGCATTCCCCACTGACCTGACAATGTCGCCCAGCTCTGTGTGAGACTTCAGACTTCAATATTTAAGTGAAGTCCAAGTGAGGAAAGCTGTCCAGGCCTTGTAGTCCAGGACCTGACACAAACTGACTGATCCTTCCCTGAGTTAAAGTTGGGCCTTGAATGTTTGTTTGGGGAATCCAATTTACCACATGCTGGTCTCAATCTGACCTTAATAACTGCAGAATTCCAGTTCCTAGCCAGCGACGCCCTCATCCTGCGAATGAATAAATAAAGTACCAAAATGCAGGTTACAATTAGCACATGAACTTTAGGTCACAAATGGGAAAATTATAATGTGAAAAGTTATGACATCAAATGCAATGAATTAAATCTAACCTCAGTTTTTAAAATTCTAACTATCTACCCTATATTATATACACAGTTGTATCTTGCATTCACATATTATTATCTAAAACAATTATTTCCTTACAGCATGGCACTGGAATCCAAACTACGTTCTGGCAATCTAAGTGATTTCTGTATCTTCACCGTCTCACAATATGCGTGTGTTCAGGTATGGGCATTACAAGTGAAGAGTAGGAATGTGTAATCTTATAACTTGGTCTTGGTTAATGAAGCTGACAGTAATTGCCTGGCAGACAATTGCGGCTGCATTGTAAAGAAATCTGACAACATTTAGAAATGTGAATTAGACATTTGGACTCTCTAAATTTCATCCCTTTCTCCCATTTTGTAGAGAAAAAAATTAAAATGATAAGGAAATACAGAAACATCCAAGTTGAAACTTATTGATCATGAGGAGTAAATATTTAGCAACAGGGATACTTGTGTTTATGTAATACTTTAATCAGACACTGAGACAAAGAAGGAGATGGTAGGATTAAAATAGGAAAGTAAATCCATACATACAGTGAGCAAAATGCCAATTAATGCCAGAACAACAAAATTATTGGACTCCTTTAACATGTGTAACCATTGCTCTAAAATACACATCCCGTGACTTCACATTTTAAACTTTTCTCAAGAGCCTATCGCACTCCTTTCTGATTATCGTGTTATTAAACGATGTGTACACAGCAGCCTACTATATCTGTAATATTATGGCTGGAAGCACAGCCTTTGTAGGGAATTTGGTAACATAATGTTTGTGTTGCTGCATCAACAAAACAGAGGTCAAGGCTAAAGGTCCAGAGTTAGGAGTTCAAATTTTGACATCTGTGGCATTTAAATTGCAATAAAAAGCTGGTCTTAGTCACGGTGATCATGATCATGAAACTATCGGATATTTATTTAAAAACAATCTTGTTCAGTGACAGGGAGATAATGGTAGATGGTAACATAGCTGGATAGTAATGCAGAACCACAGGCCAATGTTCTAGGGGTGTAATGGTTGGAGCGAGGTTGGCCACGTGGATTGCATTGAGCTGTTAACCTGGACCAAACAGGTCTGGTACCTGACGGGTATAAACAGGAGTCTCTGAATAAAGATTTGTGCACCTTGTGTCTCTCACTATGTCTCACACCTGCACACACACAACATGGGAAATAAAAAAAATAAAAAATAAATAAACAGGAGTGACAGAGGGTCATTTCACTCTGAGAGCTGACTCTTGAGGGAGCTGGACCAGTGTATGTGCAAGGACTCTCCTTAAAAAAAAATGAAAAAAAACAGGAGTGTTAAAGTTCTGCTCACCCTGAGAGCTGGCACTGAGGGAGCTAGATTAGTGTCGAGGACTCTCCATTTGGCACGGGATATCTGTCTCTGTAGAGTAAATTCAGTGTACCTATGACTTCAGCTTCAGACCTCCATTTTATCCACGCAGCACCAGCACAGGAGTGTTAGGCATCCTGTTCACTAAAAAAAAAAATAAACAGGAGTCTCCTCGCGCTCTCCGTGGCTGTTAGAGCCTGCCCGGGCCGGGATAGGGGCCTTGTGCTCTCCGCAGCGGTCAGAGCCTGGTCGGGCTGGAACGGCAGCGGCTTCGCTGTCCACAGAATTTTCTGTACAGCAACTCGACAGAAAAATGCTGGACAAAGCCACGATGATGACCAAAGCCAGATTCAGAATGCAGACAAAGCAGAACCCAGTCCAGCAGAGAAAATACTTGTGGAGGAAAAGAATAAGCTGGAGGAGCAACGGAAGGACCTTACAGACAGGTATAAACGAGCACTAGCAGATGCTGAAAATATACGTCAAAGGAGCCAAAAACTGGTTGAAGAAGCTAAATTATATGGTATTCAAGGATTCTGCAAAGACTTGTTGGAGGTGGCAGATATTATTGAAAAAGCAACAGAAAGTGTGCCGAAAGAAGAGATCTCAGGACAGAACCCGCAATTGAAGAGTCTAATCATGACCGAAGGACAAATTCAGAAAGTGCTTTGCAAGCATGGTCTCATCAAGTTGAACCCTCTTGGAGCAAGATTTGATCCATGTGAACATGAAGCTCTTTTCCACACTCCAGTGGAAGGAAAAGAGCCTGGTTCAGTGGCACTGGTGACCAAGATAGGGTACAAGCTTCATGGACGCACCCTTCAAACAGCACTAGTTGGTGTTGTCAAAGGAACAGAATAACTATATTTAGGACTGACAACAGTAGAATGCAGTTCATCTCTTTGACTAATGGATATTGTTTTTCTGTTTATGAAGAATTGAAGATAATCTTAGTTTCTCATAGAAAATCTGAGGGTCTGTAGGTTTGAAAGATGTTTCACAATCAAGTGAAATGAGCTTTTTTTTCCTGTTTGAGTTATTGGTCATCAATAAATATTCAGATCTATTAACTGCCTCCCACACAGTTTGCAACAGACCTTTTTTCCTCCAGAGTTAGTATGTAACATTGTACATTTGGTCTTAGTTATTGTCTAATGTAATTACTATCCAGTTGTCTTTTGCCGCATCTTTTTTCCTCTACACTTCATATTATAAAAGCTAAACTAGTTTTCATAAGGAAAATATCTGTTGTTCAAAGCATCTATTTGTCTGGTCTAATACGTAAGTAACTATCCTCTTTGTGGACTGTTTAGTATTTATCATTTAGTCCTTAATTGTGAATTGTACATTGTACAAAATTGAATTCAATTAATTTAAGCATAACTTGATCAGTTTTCTAACAGTAATGAAATATTAGATTTAATATTCCTGTATGTGTAAATTATAGGTGCCAACATTTTCTGTGTCGGTGTCACTTGTAATGCAACAGCAGGAATTGATATACGGAATTAGTCCCTGTATATTCTATAGATTTCAAGGAATGATTGCATAATTGGACAATTTATTTCCCTTACTTGTAGGAAGCACTGAGAAGCTAACTACTTCAATTGTTAAAGATACCACAATTTAAATAAATTTGACTAAATTTTAAAAAATAACCAGGAGTCTCAGGGATTCTCCTCATTCTAGGGACACTCTGGCTGTGTGTTCGCTGGTCAGAGCCTGTATACTGTGCGCAGGTAAATAAAGGATGACTTTTGGTGTCAGCATACCAGCCTCAGTGGAGTTATTTCAGGGGCCATGGGTTTGAATCCCACCAAGACAGACAGTGGCACTCAAATTCAATTAAAATCTGGCTTAATGGCCGTTGTTGATTGATGCAAAATCCTATTTGGACAGTAAGGAAGGAAATCTGCTGTCCTTAAGGATGAACAATAAATGTTTGTCTAACCAATGACTATCATATCTTCTGAATTAATTGAAAAAAACCCAAACTTATGCCCTTTCATGAAGAATACAGTCAGTTTTGTTTGTGAATTTGAATCACAGCAGTGTGTGCTGAATCTTAACTGCCTTTTGCAATGGTCAGTGAGCCATTCATTCTGACAAAATCACTATAACAATATGCAATACACACTTACAGATGGCAGCAGTTCACAGAAATAGTGCATCTCATCTCCTGAAGAGCAACCAGGGACTGGGAATAAATTCTGCCCCTGCCCATTACACTAGTATCCTATGAATGTAAAAATGAAACACATCATATGACCTAGATGTGGGCTGTATGCAAGATTGGTAAAGGCAAACAATTAGTGTAGAGTGCCCACCTTAGTGGTTTGTATATACAGATATATCCAAAATCTGTTTGAGGAGCCCTTTCAATGTTTGTTTTCCCTGAGGCATCTGCTGCTTGCTACATTCTGGTGAAGCACTCCTACAATACAGCATGACTAGACCTTCAAAGAGATTAATGCAGGCCTGCACCAACAAAAGCTTTTAGAATATATTTTCCACATTTTGTCATTCTCAAAATGTGGAAACTACCAGACTCTGATTGTTTGTTTCGTTCCATGAGCCAATTGCCAGTGCTTCCCTCATTGCAATTCTCACATGGCACCTTCACTGTCCTTTAATGAAACTTTATTGTTTTGTAACTTTTTCTTGTACATTATAGTTGTGAATGCTCCCATGTGTCTTTTTTCCTTTCAGTGTCACTTGCTGGCAAAGTTAAACAGCAGCAATTTGGCCTCGATCTTCGAATGTTTTGCTGTCATGAGGCCTGTGAGCCTCTCTGATGTCAATGCTACCATATTATTCATACAGAAGATCAGTCTATCGAAATTTGAGGAGTTGCTGGAGAAGGTCAATGCGAAGGTAATATATAATATGAATAGCCATTTTGAATAATGGGAAGTGTGGAGATTCAAAGGAAACAGTATTATTACTTCACTGAGTGTTTTAATAGAAATCTATGAAAGTTATTTACCTGTAGAAAGTATTTATTTCCTTTCAGATCATATCTGTAAACCATAAGGATATTGTTTTGGAAATAACAAAAAAATCTTTTCTAAGATCCAAATTTTGCATTGAATTGTCTGTGCACAATTGGCTACTTTTGAATATTGAAGATTTGTCATGAGGAATGAATGGTCAGGTAGAAAACTTAATGCAGAAGGGACTTCACTATCTCCTTTTTAGAGAATGATAATGTGTGTTATACCTGTGTGCTCAAGCCCAGAATCTGATTAATACTATAGGTGCATTTTATCCTTAATTTTATCAACCTTGTTTAGAAGATAAGATCTTATTCAGGTGAAACTGAATTCGGATTCCTCAGTAAGACCATTCGGTCCCTTTTTAATTTTCACTAAAGCCCAGTTTATACAATTGAACATCAGTAAATGGCAGAATAATTATGGTAGGGTAAATGTAAATAGCATTCTTTCGATATGGTAAAGTTCTGGTTCAGGGCCAGATTTTAGTATATCCTTTTAAATCTGACCCAAATGTGATTGATTTCTCTCAGTTAGGGACCATTATTGACAAGATGACAGGTTGCTGATGAAATTTCTGTCATGAGGAAGATCAGTAGCCAAGAATACCAAGAAGACATCAGTAACCAGCTTTGAAATCATAGGTCAAAATAACAGCAACGTATTGCAGATGCTGGAGATATGAAATATAAACTGAAGGATGAAACTTAGCAGGACTCAAAATCAAAAGAGGCAAATGGATATTTAATAGATCAGAAGAACCCCTGACACACACCCTTCCCCTTAGGATTATCCATGTCCTTCTCCTTGATGAATACTGATACAAAGAGCTCATTCAATACCTCACCCAATTCCTCTGGCTCAATGCATAAATTTCTTCCTAGTCCTCGGATGAATGTAATCCTTCCCTAACTGCTCTTCTGCTCCTAAAATGTTTATAACATGCTTTGGGATTCTCCTTAATTCTATTTGCCAAGGACATTTCATGACCTCTTTTAGACCTCCTAATTCCTTGAGAAATCAGCAATTTTGAAGGCCTTAGCACAGAGACTGGCAGATCGTGGGTAATACAGGGCTGCAGGGATAACCTCAAAAACTATTCCTGCTGCTCCCTTGAACTTACAGCTAACAGGAGCAAGTGGCAGTATTTGAGTCAGATGCTTGGAAGATACATTTGAAGATGGATCCCTTATTCCTGTTGCCAGTTGCAATCAGTAATTCCAAAAGGAGCAGACAGCAATGATCCAGGATGGGGAAGATGGTTGGAAATCCACTTTATAGTAATGAGATGCTCGCTGTTCCATAATCCCCATTTTCTCCAGTGGATATATTGAGAAGTTTACCCTAATTCTCCAAGGGGTATATTAAGGAGTTTACACCTATTCTCCAGAGAGTATGTTGAGGAGTATACCCTAATTCTCCAGAGGGGATATTGAAGGGTTTACCCCAATTATGCAGCGGGCATATTGAGGAGTTTAACCCTATTCTCCAGGGGGCGCATTGACGAGTTTACCCCTATTTACCCATATTGAGGAGTTTGCTCCTATTTTACAGGGACACATTGAGGAATTAACTCATATTCTCTAGGGGGCATGTTGAAGTGTTTACCCCTACTCCTCAGGAGGCATTTTGAGGAGTTTACCCCTATTTTTCAGGGGGCACATTGAGGAGTTTACCCCTATTCTCCAGGGGGCATATTGAGAATATTACACTTATTCTCTAGGGGGCATATTGAGGGGTTCCCCCTGTTCTTCAGGGGGCCATATTGAGGTGTTCACCCTTATTCTCCAAGAGTTTACCCATATTCAATTCCCAGAATGGCTTGACTATCATATGTTGAAAGATTGGAGCGACTGGGCTTGTATACACTTGAGTTTAGAAGGATGAGAGGGGATCTGATTGAGATGTAAAAGATTATTAAAGGATTGGACACTCTGGAGGCAGGAAGCATGTTTCTGCTGATGGGTGATTCCAGAACCAGAGGACACAGTTTAAGAATAAGGGGTAGGCCATTTAGGACAGAGTTGAAGAGAAACTTCTTGACCAAAGAGAGTGGCAGATATATGGAATGCTCTGCCCCAGAAGGCGGTGGAGGCCAAGTCTCTGGATACTTTCAAGAAAGAGATGGATAGAGCCCTTAAAGATAGTGGAGTCAAGGATTATGGGGATAAGGCAGGAACAGGATACTGATGGTGGATGATCAGCCATGATCACAATGAATGGTGGTGCAGGCTTGAAGGGCCAAATGGCCTACTCCTGCACCTATTGTCTATTGTTTATTGGGCATATTGACGAGTTTACCCCTATTCTCTCAGGGACATATTGAGGAATTTACCCCTATTCTCCAGGGGGAGAGGAGTTTACCCTATTCTCCAGGGGGCACATTGAGGAGTTTACCTCTATTCCCCAGGGGGCATATTGAGGAATGTACCCCTATTCTTCAGGGGGCACATTTAGGGGCTTACCCCTATTCCCCAGGGGGCATATTGAGGAATGTACCCCTATTCCCCAGGGCACATATTGAGGAATGTACCCCTATTCTTCAGGGGGCATATTGAGGAGTTTACCCCTATTCTCCAGGGGGCATATTGAGTAATTTACCCCTATTCTCCAGGAGGCATATTGAGGAGTTTACCTCTATCCTACAGGGGCATATTGAGAAGTTATGCCCCTATTCTCCAGGGGCATATTGAGGAGCTTCCTTCTATTCTCCAAGGGCATATTGAGGAGTTATGCCCCTATTCTTCAGGGGCAATATTGAGTTTAACCCGATTCTCCAGGGGGAATATTGAGGAATTTACCTCTATTCCCTAGGGGCACATTGAGGAGTTTACCCCTATTCTCTAGAGGCATTATGAAGAGTTTATCCCTATTATCCAGGGGACACATTGAGTTTACCCTTGTTCTCCAGGGGGCATATTGATAAAAATGCCCTTAATCTCCACTGGATATATTGAGCATATAAGCTCCCTCCATTTTGCAATGGCCATATTGATTAATGTACCCCACATACTCCGGTGGAATATTGAAAAGCATATGCCCCAAATTCTCCAGGGGACATATTGGGGAGAATAGTAGTGTTCAGGGTAGATACACCTGTTAGCTCTGAAAATTGTGAACTCTAGTTTCTGAAGGAACCGGCTCAAACCATTGTAAAAGTCCTCAAGCTGACTCCCAGAGGTGACTGGGCTCTGGCTAAATCCCATTGGAGTGAAATATAGGAAGTCTGACAAAATAGCAAACAATGACTATCGCTGCAAAAAGATCTTGACCAGTAGGAAGAGAAATAGCAGAAATATAGGAATGTGTAAAGTTATGAGATTGGGCAGAGGGATTTTCTAGAGCAGAAAAGAAATTTTAGGATTTTAATGGGGCAGTCACTGCAATCATTGCCACAGAGTTTTCAGGACTTAAAACAAAACACAAACAGGATATTGAGATGCATGGCAAGAGATATAACATATAAATCCAGAGAGGTAAGTTTTTAAAAAAGTTATATAGCTCCCCAGTGGAATTACAGTTTCCAGACTTGGAAATATATTGCGTTCCTTGTGTGTCACTGGGTCAAAATACTGAAACTCCCTCCCTACCATTATTGTGGGTTAATCTAGAGCAAATGGACTGCAGTAGTTCAAGAAGGCAGCCTGCTATCAACTTCTTAACGGCAACAAGGGATGGGCAATAAACCCTGGCCTAGGCAACGGGACACACATTTCATGAACGAATGAAAAAAATTTTTAAAAAGTTTGTTCTCCTTATTTTAAAAAGGACATTAATTTATTGGAAGAGATACATTTGATCTGGGAACATAAGTGAATTGTGGCTGAAGAGGGTGGCACGGTGGCACAGTGGTTAGCACTGCTGCCTCACAGCGCCAGAGACCCGAGTTCAATTCCCACCTCAGGCAACTGTCTGTGTGGAGTTTTGCACATTCTCCCCATGTCTCCGTGGGTTTCCTCCCACAGTCCAAAAATGTGCAGGTTAGGTGAATTGGCCATGCTAAATTGCCCGTGGTAAATGTAGGGGAATGGGTTTGGGTGGGTTGCTCTTCGGAGGGTTGGTGTGGGCTTGTTGGGCCGAAGGGCCTGTTTCCACACTGTAAGTAATCTTAAAACAAAGATAAACTGTATTAGGTCTTCTCTCTTGGAAATGGCAAATAATGAAAGAATTTAAAACTAAGAAAGTCTAGGACAAATTGGATTGAAACAAATTTTGTTTGATGGCAGTTGGAGTTGGAGGTGGGCAGTCTCAGACATTAATGGCTTCTTTGCATGTGCTAAAGTTTGATTCAATTGTAATTCTTGGACAATTCATTCCTGATGAAGGGCTTTTGCCCGAAACATCGATTTTACTGCTCCTCGGATGCTGCCTGAACTGCTATGCTCTTCCAGCACCACTAATCCAGAATCTGGTTTCCAGCATCTGCAGTTATTTCTTTTACCCAATTCTTGTTCCAGGCCAGTACAATCAAACTCCACCACTAGATGGTGCAAAGTCATCACAAAAATATTCATAGACTGGAAATTGCAATCTGCTGTTAGGTTGCCAGTACTGGTATTAGGAACAAAAGTCCCAATATGCCAATGTTCCAGCTCCAAAATTTCTAGATTAGAGAGAGCATACATGAAAGTTATGCTGTGGAGTTGGCTTGGATGTTTTGACCTGACTATGCAACTGAATCCACCCACGGAATTTAAGATAGGTTCGCCATGAAACAAAGAACTGTGGATATTAGAGATAGTGTCAGGAAACAGCGTCATACAGCTTACAAACCCTTTAGTCCAACTAGATGACGCCAACCATGTTCCCAAACTAATTTAGTCGCACTTGTCTCCATTTGGCCTTTCCCCCTCCAGACTTTATTTTTCATGAACTTATCCAAATGTCTTTCAAACAGTGTAACTGTATCTGCGTCCATCACTTCCTCTGGCATGACGTGACACTAATTCAGAGTGGACTTAAACTCCCTGGGTGAAGGCTTCACTTTTGAGTAGTTTAGAATCAAGTTGTACTTGAAGAGTTGGTGTGGAAATGAAATTGATTTGTTCTGATATGAAACAAAGAGTTTATTAACTAGCTAAGATATTAATTAAATTTACTGTGAAGGTTATCATTTTAAATATCAGCTGTCTGGAAGGGTGACTTCTCAAAATAGGTCGTTTCAAAAACAAGAATGCTTTCGTTAATGTGCCTATGAATTCCCAAATACATTCTTTTTGAATGTATTTATAATGCTGTTAGATAAACACAACAGGACAAGTTTTCCTTCTCTGTTGGCTAGCAAAGGGAAAGAGTCATTTTGCTGACTATGGAGCGAACTGCTTCAATGCATTGTACATATGCCATAGGAAATAGCGTTTTCACTCAACTTGCATCCCTAAAACCATACTGTGAGTTCCCTTGTGCTTTCTGAGCCATTCTGCAACTTGATCACATTTGCCAGTGAGGTCCAGGAGTTAGGGGCTATGTTAGCAATGCTGGCACCTTTTAGGTATATTAATTGGCGATATGTAAGTCACCACAAGTTTTAGGTTTATTGGAAACATTGCATTAGAGAGATTAAAGAGGGTAAACACTGATTTAATAACATGTTTGAACTTAATTTCAGGATCCTCTATGTAAAGGTCAGAAGTCACGTGACACCAGGTTATAGTCCAGCAGGTTTATTTGAAATCACAAGCTTTCAGAGTGCTGTTCGTTCATCAGGTGACAAAGGAGCAATTCTCTGAAAGCTTGTGATTTCAAATAAACTTCTGACCTTGTCCACCCCAGTCCAACACTGGCAACTCCGCACCACTCTATGTAACAGATTATTATACTCTGACAATCATAGATGCCTGCAGATGCGGTTCTCTTTGTGTCTGCTTTGTGGGGAAATTATACTTTGGTCTTTGAGGATATTGACTTTACATTTTGACTTCTTGCAGATTAATGACACATTTTTGGTTCCACTGATGGCCAAAGAAACAATCCTACGTGCCACATGGGAGAGATATAAAGCCGATACAAGATTAAAAAATGCAACATTTCTCAAAAGCTTTCTACAGCTCCTCAGACCGTTTATTGCTGGCATTTCTAAACCCATTCTGCAATCTCTTCCATACTGGAACGTATCATGTGATGATTTCAAAGCATTGTAAGGAACGGTTTTCTGTATTTAACACTTGGATTTTGTTAAAGAATTTGTATTCTTGATAAATTCTTTTCCTTCTCGCTTTGTTTGGGAGACAGCAGAACAAGAGGCAAATAGTTTATGGTAGAATGACAGGCAAATCTGTCTTTGCTTTGTTTGTTTGCAGGATTTGAGATACAAGGAGTGGTTAGATAGGTGGGGACTTCTTTCACTGCAGTGCAGGAGGCGACCTTAGTTAATTTGATTTATTGTTGTCACCTGTACCTAAGTACAGTGAAAAAATTGTTTTGCGTGCATTAAAGGCAGATAATAACACACAAGGACATACAGACCATAGGGTTAATAGAGCAGCACATACAAAGTTATGGTTGCACGGGAGGTGTACAAAAGCAAGATCAGCATTAGATTTGAAATTTGAGAGGTCCATTCAGCAGTTCAATAACATCAGGAAAGAAACTGTTCTTGAACCTGTTGATTCATGTGTTTCAGCTTTTATAACTTCTGCCTGACAGGAGAAGAGTTTTTATATGTTTCAGATCTTCCGCATCTGCAGTTCTTTGTTTTATTTTACCTTAAGTTTAAATCTTTTGGTTATCCATCCTTTAGTCATTGGAGCTAGTTCTCATTATTTCTGTGATTTAAATAATTTATAATTGCATTGTGCATTAGATGCTTACATCAAATGCATATGTTAATTGTCATAATTAAATAATAATGGTTGGAATAGGTCTGTTATTCAACAATGATAGCCTGATAAGACAGCAGTAACTGGTGACGGCTATAGGTTACAAAGAATAAAATGGCAAGAGTTTGATAACTGATAATCATTTTAACTACAATTAGCTAATTTTCTAAGTAACTAAATGTTTATATTTGTGTTTAACACTGACAATCAGTGTACAAGGATTCAACACAGGTCTGGCAGAGATGACATTGGATACAAAGGCAGCTCTGGAGGACTGGATCTTTAGTTACATCAATGCCACAGGTAAGTGATAGAAATACCAACACTTATTTGTTGAAATGATAGGATTTCTTTCACAGATGATTTCAATTTGTTCCAGATTTGCTCAGAGAGTTAGGATTATCAGTATAACTTGAAAAGTTCCTCAACATTTTAACTTGCGGAATACCTCAAGAATATCCCTAATTACAGTTTGGCAGAGTTTAGTAAAGTCATTAATTTGCTTTCAGTTGATTTGTTCTGTGTTGAATGAAGACTGGCCATTTGTAAACTTCTTAAATCAGTTGTAAGCTCCTGAAGAGATCTTGATAGGATAGACGTGGAGAGAAAATTTGATTTTATTTATTGTAGTCACATGTATCCAAGTACAGTGAAAAGTTTTGTTTTGCAAGCAGTACAGACAGATGATAGCAAATAAGGACATACAGGGACATACATATCATAGGGTGCTTAGATAGAGTGAGGCGTACAAATTACATTGCATGGGAGGGGGACAAAGCAAGATCAACATTAGGAAGATCAACATTATTTGAAGTTAGAGAGGTCCATTCAGCAGTTTAATAAGGCAGGGAAGAAACTGTTCTTGAACCTGTTGGTGCGCGTGTTCAAGCTTCAGTATCTTCTGCCAAATTTCCTGTTATGGGAGAATCTAGAACTAGGATTCACTGTTTAAGAATCGGGGGTCATCCTTTTAAAACTGAGTGAGGTGAAGTGTGTTCTCTCGGAGGCTGGTTGAGTCTTTGGAGCTTTCTACCTGACAAGGTCGCAGAAGCAGAGCACTTGAATATTTTAAAATAGAGCTAGCTATACTCTTGCTGAGCAAAGGAGTGAAAATGTTGTGGAAGACCAATTCAAATTTGAGGTTACAATCAGATCTTATTGAACGCTGCAGGATGGTATAGGGGCCAAATAGCCTACTCCTGCCTCTTGTTTGTATGTTAGCTTAATTCTGAGTGCAATCAAGGTTTTACAGCTGTTCTGAGTTTTAAAAACACAGATTGGAATGGTCAGTCTAAGGTCTGCTATGAATGAGAGAATCCTTTCAATGTGGGAGCAAGCCATTCAGCCTATCGAGTTCAGACTGACCATCCCACCCGACCCTATAACCCTGCATTTCTCATAGCCAATCCACTTAACCTGCACATCTTTGGATTGTGAGAGGAAATCGGAGCACCTGAGGAGTCTCACGCAGACACAGGGAGAATGTGCAAACTTCACACAGACAGTCGACCAAGGCTGGGATTGAACCCAGGTCCCTGGTACCGTGCCACGCCCTATGTTGTGTCCTATTTCAGTCTCAAGCTTGCACGGTGAACAGATAGTTTGGGGTCCTATTTACATGATTTCTGACGTGGCCAACATTGTATGATGTGGAGCTAGAGGAATCTTAATGTGGATCAGTGATATTGATCAGTGAATGTAGGCTTGAAGTAGGCAATATTAGAGAATCCAAGCACCAATTTCACATGGAGAATCTTGAGGAAAGGGTAAATTTTAATGAATTTATAAGGTTCTGAATGCCTGCGGAAATAAATTACAAATCATGTGACTAATGTATTTCATGTTTAAACACAGGTGTGAGCTGCATCACCAATGCGAGCGAGTCTGGGGAATGGTTGGTGAAGAACTGGGAATTCCTCAATGATCTAATTAAGTCGGTGAATCTTATTCAGCAGAAAACAAACTCCAGCCCAGTAAGTCCCCAAGACTATGTGAGAGCTGGCAGCAACTGGGGAAGGGGGGTTCAGAAATACTTTTGATCTTAAAGAATCTCAACTAAAGTTTGTGATATAAGGACTATAATTCGGAAATTATCTATTATAGCCTGAATGAAAGGATTGGTAAAGGCTGGCTATATTTAATTGGAATTTACATTCAGTTTCAGTTAAAAACACCACATGGAGCTTTTGAGAATATTTTCACTCAGGGCTGTGGTACGAAGTTGTGTAGAGTGCTCGTGAAATGGAAGGCAGTTTGTTTGTTTAAATGATAGGAGGACAGAGTGCATGGTCCCTTTAAGAGATCAAGTGCTTTTCAAAACTTGGAGGTTAAAAAAGTGACTGCAAGTAGCTGTAGATGTACAGTCAGTTAGAGACATAGAGTCATAGAGATGCACAGCATGGAAACAGACGCTTCAGTCTGGATAGGATAAATAGACAAAGTCTTTTCCTGGAGTGGGGAGTCCAGAATTAGAGGACATAGGTTTAGGGTGAGAGGGAAAAGATATAAAAGAGACCTAAGGGGCAACTTTTTAACGCAGAGGGTGGTAAGTTTATGGAATGAGCTGCCAGAGGAAGTGGTGGAGGCTACTATGATTGCAACATTTAAAAGGCATTTGGACGGGTATATGAATAGGAATGGTTTGGAGGGATATGGGCCGGGTGCTGGCAGGTGGGACTAGATTGGGTTGGGATAACTGGTTGGCATGGACGGGTTGGACCGAAGGGCTTGTTTCTATGCCAGGTTATTTGAGGTGATTGGTGATTAGTTCATTTGCATTTCTCTGTTACTCTGAACTAATCAATTGAAAAGTTAATGAAATGCCTTAAACGTATTGGTTGTGAATTTTATCAGTGATTTGAATTTGATAAGTAATTGGAAGAAAATCCTTTCGGATTAAAACAAGTCAAAAATTCTTCTGGAGTTTCCTGTGAGAAAAATAAACTAACTCCATAGGGTCGGAGTAGTTCTCGTATGGTCGTTAGTTTCTTTAGCATGTTCACCTACTTGCCCTAAGGAATGTTAATTTCTCCAGTTGTAGAACAGGATAAGGAAGTTAGACCTATTTTGCCAATTCTTCCATTAACTTCCACTTGGAATTTTGAAGAATATTTTGGAGAATATTTAGAACAAGGCCTATTGGCTGAAATCCTTATGCCAAAATGCAAATGACTCTTGGCTTGCTACTTAATTTCCTATAAGAACACTGTTGGATATCCCAGGACAAGGATGCCAAGAGTAAATTGGCACAATGACCTGTTTCCAGGCATTTGCTGCTTATATTCAGGTAACAGAAAGACTAAAAGTGCAAGATAAAGTGTAATTTAGTTGCTTGTCATTGATAAAACAAATGAATAGCAAATGGATATTTGTGCCAAATGAATCACAAGGCCTTTGCCAATATTCTTGCAGTATCCAATTGAACAAGTTCTGTGGAAAACAACATGTAAATTTTGAGTAAAGTTGATAATAGCTCGTAGCAAAAATGCAACTTCCATTTTCTTTGCCTTTCAGATTAGCACGACGGTGATTCAAAACAAGACAGTAGGCGACTCATTACTCAATAGTATCTTTGGTGGCCTGGCACCCCTCTTTCCAGTGTTTAAACCTGAAAACTTCACTGAGTGGTTCGAGAAGAAGCTACCGGTACTGTTATCCAGAATTACAAGCTTTGAGCTTGCTAGCATACCCACAAACATAACATGTGAATCTTACCAGGCCATGTAAGTATTTCTGCTCACATTATTGAGAATTGATGTGGAGATGCCAGTGTTGGACTGGGTTAGACAAAGTCAGTAGCCATACAAGACCAGGTTATAATCCAACAGGTTTATTTAAAATCACAAGGTGATGAAGGAGCACCATGCCAAAAGCTTGTGATCTTAATTGAACCTGTTGGACTATAACCTGGAGTTGTGTGACGTCTGACATTATTGAGAAAATATTGGTTAAAAGGAAGACTTAAGCTTTGTTTAGAACATTAAAAAATAGGAACTTTCATTTGTGTTTCAAGCAGTGTCTTTGTTTTAAACAAATTATTCACTTTGAATATTGAGAAATTCACTTCGAAGTTATTCATTTTGTGTGGATTTACATCCCACTTATACTTACCTTTTACAGAATGAAAGGATTTAGCAGTGTGGTAAACTTCACATTACCACAAATTGGTGATCTGTACAGATTTGGAAAAAACATCCTCTCCCAACATATCATTTTATCAGGTAACGCATGCATGATGTTTGATTGTACAGCTTTTATTTTCCACCTCTGTGAAGTATTTTGGCTTGGAATTAACAATGCTGTAATGAAGCCTACTGTTATGCAGTTATTCATTACTTCCAGACTGGTGGAGGGTTTAGGGAGAGGCTGTGAACAGGCTGGGGCTGTTTTCCCTGGAATGTTAGAGGTTGAGGGGTGACCTTATAGAAGTTTGTAAAATCATGAGGGGCATGGATAGAGTGAATAGCCAAAGTATTTTCCCCAGGCTTGGGGAATCCAAAACTAGAAGGTGAGAAGAGAAAGATTTAAAAGGGACCCAAGGGACAATATTTTCATGCAGAGAGTGGTGCATGTGTGGAATGAGCTGCCAGAGCAAGTGGTGGAGGCTGGTACAATTACAACATTTAAAAGGCATCTGAATGGGTATATATATATATATATATAGGAAAGGTTTAGAGGGTTATGGGCCAAATGGGACTAGATTAATTTAAGATATCTGGTCGGCATGGAGCGGTTGGACCGAAGGGTTTGTTCCCATGATGTACAGCTCTATGACTCTATGATTCTTTGAACAGCTTCCTACATTGGATCCTCCCGCTTCCCTGATTTATCTCGGGAGTCATCAATGATTGCGCCCATTATGCCATCTTCAGCTCTTTGTTGCCGTCGCAATATCAGGATTGGCAGGGTAGAGTCTATTCAACCAAGTGTTGCTTGGTTATGAAGCAGCAATAAGTGTAATCTGCTGGAAATTAAATATGGTGCAAACGTCAATGCAGAGCAGCGTGGAGAGTGGTGGATTAATCTGCTATCCAAATGATGCATTGGGAACAATTTTATTTCAGAGCTCACACAGGTTTCAGAACAAACCCCTCTGCTGGGTAAAGGACTTGTCTTGCTTTTTGTACAGCTCATGACACTGATTATTTCTCTCTGGGTTCATCAGGTTCAGAATGTGATGCTGATGTGAGAAAAGACCATGAATGGACACAAAGGAAATTTATGCAATCGTTAAAAGGCTTGTCGTTCAAGAGCTTCTTAGCTCTGAACTTTTCTGGAGTAAGTTGCAATTACAGCAGATTCTATATTGACCGTCAGACAAAATGGTAGACTGAAGAGTTTAATTGGAAGGGAGACAGATTTTTCTTTTTGTTCAGATGTTTTTAAAATGTAATTGATAACATCACTTTCTTTTTCTTAGTTTGAGATATTGGATCTCCTCACTCCACAAATACTTTCTGGGTTGACTGTGCACTCTGATGCTTTGAATGACACGGACAAAATCAGCCAGATCATTGACACACTTGCCAGCAAAAATTTCAGTGACCTGATTGCGTATTTGACACAATTTGTTGCTGATACAAAAGAGGTAACATAACTTTTCTTTTGTTTTTGAAGCTTCCAATATCCATTGGAACTTTCAAATTTACTTCCCTTACAGCCTTAAAACCTTTGTCTCAATTTACGAAATCTGCTGGGATTTTGTTTGGGGTTGTTTTAGAAAATAGTACAGTTTTCTAAAACTTATTCTTTTAAAACTCTTCAACCTTATTTATGGGATGTGGGCATTGCTGGTGAGACCAGCATTTATTGTCCATCCCTGACAGTTATTGAGAAGGTGCGGGTGAGCTGCCTTCTTGGACCACTGCAGTCCGTCTCATGTAGGTACACACACACTACTGTTAGAGAGGTTGTTCTGGATTTGGACCCTGTAAGAATGAAGGAATTGCAATAAAATTTCATGACAAAGTGATGAGTGCACAGAGGCCAACTTGCAGTTGGTGATATTGCCAGGCACTCACTGGATTGTGAGTTTGTAAGAGGCATGGTGAGTTGCTGCTGTGCGTTATGTTGATGGTACGCTCAGTTGCCATTATGCTTTGGACGATAAGACAGTAAGTGTTGAAATGGTGAGTGGGTGCCAGTCAAATGAGCTGTTTTGTCCTGGCTGATGCCAAACTTAAGAGTGTTGTTGGGCTGCACTCATCCAGGCAAGTGGAGCGTTTTCCATTGCTTACGACCCCAAATTTACAGCACATCTCAATGTTTACAGAAGAAGAGTGCATGATTATACACAGAATGAAGAGATTATGAGACGAGTTTAAAAAGAAAGGAATTCATAGTAAAACTATGTAATTAAACTATCCAGGAGCAGAAAAGAAGATAGCAAAATATTTTACCGGCAGATCAATTAAAACAGAAAGCTGGTATATGAATGAGTTAGCTTTGCTGCCACGTGCTCCGAAAGGAATACAGTGAAAAGTTTACAAGTCACCACTTATGGCGCAATCTTAAGTACAGTGCAAGTTTGTAGGGTAAAAACATTTGGACAAATAAAGAAATAAGAAGTCCCAGCTTTACAGATCATGGGAATAAACAAGAAAATGGAGAAATAAAACGTTCAGAACAACAGTCCTACCAACCCAGTTGATGCTGGGACCTAGCCTCCAGAGTGCACTAGGCCTTGAATCGGTATATCCCCATTTAAAATCAATTCACTCTAACGTTGTTTCATTTCAACATTGTTAATAAAATAATGATACATATTCCTTTGATATTGTTTCCGAGCCTGCCTCCTGTCAAGGCCTTTCCCCATTCTTCCATTCCCACACCTCCCTCGCTGAACCTCACTCAGTCCCTCTTCATCCCATCATCCCCCAATTTCTGTTTGAAAGTCTTAAAATTGAAAGGTCTTGCTTCCTGTGTTGGCTTTCTCTGCCTCGTGCCATTCTGAATTTGGAATTCATTTCCTGGGAACCACCTATGCTTCAAGTTGGTTTGTGCAAGCTGTTCTTTCTACATTGACCAGTATCTGCCACTAGATGGAGCTTGATGAATTAAAATCACATACAAATTTCATTATTTTTATTACTCATTCGTGAGGGTGTCACTAGTTAGGCCAGCATTTATTGCCCATTGCTGCAGTGTGACTACCTCTCAGAATGTGCTATTTCTTGGCCTCGACATCAGCTACTGCTCAAGCTCTGAAACATGGAGCTCAAACCTCTGCAGCTGCTGAAGATGCACTGGTCTATATCACATGGGCATGACGTTGATTCCTCATAGTCCACAGATTGAGCATTTTGCTTCACTGAGTTGCCCTTCCGTACCTTAATCCCACTTTGGTGTGATTTTCTATTGACTTATTTTTCTTGTGTTTGGTTGTTTTAAAAACTTACATTTTTCAAAATCAGATGAAGCACAGTACTTCACAGCAACTGGTCACTAAGGAACATCTCTTCCTCCTTTTACTAAACTACTACATTTTCCAAAATTTAATGACAATGAGACACAACACACAACAGCAACTGCTCATAAAGGACCATCCCTTCCTGCTTTCACTGAGCCACCCACTCAGCAGGCTTAACTTCTTGCAATAAACCTTACCTACAGCCCTCCTTCCCCCACTTCGCACCAAAATTCCCTGAGCACTCACTGTGTCTCATCTCACTCCAGTCTCTGGTCTGATACTGCCCTCTTATCTTATGAGGATAGGTTGGTCTGTTATCCACTGGAGTATATATAAAGAGAGGTGATCTTATTGAAACACATGTGATCCCAAGGGGACTACACAGGCTGGCTAATGAAGGGATGTTTCCCCTTGTGGGAGAGACAAGAAGTAGTGGCCACAGTTCAAAATAAAACATCACCCACTTAAATCAGAATTGAAGAGGATTTGTTTTGTCCCAGATGTTAGAGAATTTTAGGAACCTTCTCTCCGAGAGATTGGTGGAGACAGGTCATTGAAAGGGGAGGTAGGTTCTTTATTACAATCGAGTCAATGATTATTGAGGATTGGCAGGGATACAGAATACTCCAGTGAAACATAACGGGGTTAGTGTGCTGGAAATCAAATAGGAGTCACTACAATAGGTACAACTTTTAATAAGTATTCAGAATTCCCCAATTTATCTGTCTTTGATCCAGTTGTTAGAAAGGACAGAGTACCTTTCTGTACTTAACAAGAGTAGCTATTTATTACAAATAAATTGATTGCAGCTCCAGTTAAACAAGTATCAACCATTAGCATATTATGTCACAGCTTATAGCAACTGTCGAAGGAAAAATAAACTGTTTTCTTCAGGCTTAAAGTAGTTTTTACTGCAGAGACCAGAGAAAGCTCCTGATGCTGTGTAGGTTCTGGTGGCTTTTCCTTATCTTGTACACAGCCACAAGCTGTTCAGCTCCCTGGGATTGAATCAATTATGCATCTTACCGAATGCCAGAGAAGGAAAGAAGGGCCTTCTAGTATGCTGCTGTTTCTCATTCTTCTAGTACAGCTAACTTTGGATCTTACTTATCATCCCTTCGGCCACGTTCCACTGGAGTTAACACTGCAACGCACGGCAATAAACAAGGTCATTGATATTCAAACTCTCACATGTTACCTGGTCTCAGTGCGGACGTTAAGAAAAAGGCTGATGTTGGATTCCAACATACCAGTAATGCCAAAGTGATCGTGCAATGGTTAAGTTGCAACCATCACAACCTCCAGCAATTTTTCTATCAACAGATAACCTTAAGTAACTAACATGCTCTGAATCTGCATAGGGTTGAGAGCTATCAGGAAACCGGCTTGAACATTTTTCAGTTTTTTTTCCCATCTGAAAAATCCACAAATAATTAATACAATTGACCACACTTTCATTTCAGATGAATGTTACAGCGTTTCAAAATGGAACAATAAGACACTTGATGCTGAGCAAGATCATGAAGTTGTTGGAACCGTTCTTTCCAAAGCTTAACACCAGCGACTACGTCGACTTGTTCCAGAGGAAATTATTTCTGCTGTTGCCTAGTATCACAGAAAAGGAGCTTGCCACCATACCCACCAACATAAGCTGTGAATCATATCAAGCAATGTAAGTATACAATGTTCCGAATGGCAAACATAGACTGGGACTGCCAAAGTGTTAAGAGTTTAGATGGAGAGGAATTTGTTCAGTGTGCACAAAAAATTTTTCTGATTCAGTATGTGGATGTACCTACTAGAGAAGGTGTAAACCTTGACCTACTCTTGGGAAATAAGGCAGGGCAGGTGACTGAGGTGTCAGTGAGGGAGCACTTTAGGGCCAGCGACCATCATTCCATTAGATTTAAAGTAGTGATGGAAATGGATAGACCAGATCTAAAAGTTGAATTTCTAAATTAGAAGATGGCTAATTTTGACGGTATTAGGCAAGAATTTTCAACAGCTGTTTGGGAGTAGATATTCGCAGATAAAGGGCCAGCTGGAAAATGGGAAGCCTTCAGAAATGAGATAACGAGAGCTCAAGAGACAATATATTTCTGTTAGGGTGAAAAGAAAGGCTAGTAGGTATAGGGAATTCTGGATGACTAAAGAAATTGAGGGTTTGGTTAAGGAAAAGAAGGAAACATATGTCAGGTATAGACAGGGTAGATCGAGTGAATCCTTAGAGTATAAAGGCAGTAGGAGTATACTTGAGAGGGAAATCAGGAGGGCAAAAAGGGGACGTGAGATAGCTTTGGCAAATAGAGTTAAAGAGAATCTAAAGTTTTTTACAAATACATTAAGAACAAAAGGGTAACTAGGGAGAGAATAGGGGCCCTCAAAGATCAGCAAGGCAACCTTTATGTGGAGCCGCAGAAAATGAGGGAGATACTAAATGAGTACTTTGCATCAGTGGAAAAGGACATGGAAGATATAGAATGTAGGGAAACAGATGGTGACATCTTGCAAAATGTCCATATCACAGAGGAGGAAGTGCTGGATGTATTAAAACACATAAAAGTGGATAAATCCCCAGAACCTGATCAGGTTTACCCTAGAACTCTGTGAGAAGCTAGGGAAGTGATTGCTGGGCCTCTTGCTGAGATATTTGTATCATGGATAGTCACAGGTGAGGTGCCAGAAGACTGGAGGTTGGCTAACGTGGTGCCATTGTTTAAGAAGGATGGTAAAGACAAACCAGGGAACTATAGACCAGTGAGCCTGACATCGGTGGTGGGCAAGTTGTTGGAGGGAATCCTGAGGGGCAGGATGTACATGTATTTGGAAAGGCAAGGACTAATTAGGCTTTGTGCATGGAAAATCATGTCTCACAAACTTGATTGAGTTTTTTGAAGAAGTAACAAGGAGGATTGATGAGGGCAAAGCAGTGGACGTGATCTATATGGACTTCAGTAAGGCGTTCGACAAGGTTCCCCATGGGAGACTGGTTAGCAAGGTTAGATCTCACGGAATACAGGGAGAACTAGCCATTTGGATACAGAACTGACTCAAAGGTAGAAGACAGAGGGTGGTGGTGGCGGGTTGTTTTTCGGACTGGGGACCTGTGACCAGTGGAGTGCCACAAGGATCAGTGCTGGGTCCGCTACTTTTCATCATTTATATTAATAATTTGGATGTGAGCATAAGAGACATAGTTAGCAAGTTTGCAGATGACACCAAAATTAGAGGTGTAGTGGACAGCAAAGAAGGTTACCTCAGATTACAACAGGATCTTGATCAGATGAAGTGGCAGATGGAGTTTAACTTAGATAAATGCGAGGTGCTGCATTTTGGGAAAGCAAATTTTAGCAGGACTTATACACTTAATGGTAAGGTCCTAGGGAGTGTTGGTGAACAAAGAGACCTTGAAGTGCAGGTTCATACCTTCTTGAAAGTGGCGTCACACATGGATAGGATAGTGAAGAAGGCGTTTTGTATGCTTTCCTTTATTGATCAGAGTATTGCATACAGGAGTTGGGAGGTCATGTTGCGGCTGTACAGGACATTGGTTAGGCCACTGTTGGAATATTGGGTGCAGTTCTGTTCTCCTTCCTATTGGAAGGGTGTTGTGAAACTTGAAAGGGTTCAGAAAAGATTTACAAGGATGTTGCCAGGGTTGGAGGATTTGAGCAATGGGGAGAGGTTGAATAGGCTGGGGTTGTTTTCCCTGGAGGGTCGGAGGCTGAGGGGTGACCTTATAGAGGTCTACAAAATTATGAAGGGCATGGATAGGATAAATAGACAAAGTCTCTTCCCTTGGGTGGAGGAGTCCAGAACTAGAGGGCATAGGTTTAGGGTGAGAGAGGAAAGATATAAATGAGACCAAATGGGCACCTTTTTCACACAGAGGGTGGTACGTGTATGGAATGAGTTGCCAGAGGATGTGGTGGAGGCTAGTACAATTGGAACATTTAAAATGCATCTGGATGGGTGTATAAATAAGAAGCATTTGGAGGGATATGGTGCTGACAGGTGGGACTAGATTGGGTTGAGGTATCTGGTCGGCGTGGACAGGTTGGATCTAAGGGTTTGTTTCCATGCTGTACATCTCTATGACTCTATGACTGCGAACAGACAAGAAGGTTGAATTATTGGGCGGCATGGTGGCACAGTGGTTAGCACTGCTGCCTCACAGCGCCAGAGACCCGGGTTCAATTCCTGCCTCAGGCGACTGACTGTGTGGAGTTTGCACATTCTCCCCGTGTCTGCGTGGGTTTCCTCTGGGTGCTCCGGTTTCCTCCCACAGTCCAAAGATGTGCAGGTCAGGTGAATTGGCCATGCCAAATTGCCCATAGTGTTAGGTAAGGGGTAAATGTATGGGTGGGTTGCGCTTCGGCGGGGCAGTGTGGACTTGTTGGGCCGAAGGGCCTGTTTCCACACTGTAAGTAATCTAATCTAATCTAATCTATTCTACCTCTGTCAGTATCCACTGATGCTTAATAGCATAGATCCGACTCTTGACAAAATGTCGCAGGGAATGTTTGCCCCAAGATTAGATTCCCTACAGTGTGGAAACAGGCCCTTCGACCCAACAAGTCTACACCGATCCTCCAAAGTGCAACCCACCCAGACCCATTCCCCTACATTTACCCCTGACTAATTCACCTAACACTATGGGCAATTTAGAATTGCCAATTCACCTAACCATCTTTGGACTGTGGGAGAAAGCCAGAGCACCCGGAGGAAACCCACTCAGACACGGGGAGAATGTGCAAACTCCACGCAGACAGTCGCCCAAGGCTGGAATTGACCCTGGGACCCTGGTGCTGTGAGGTAGCAGTGCTAACCACTGAGCCACCGTGCTGCCCCAGATGTAGAATCAAATAGACTATAAAGCATAGATGAAGGCCATTTGGCCAATGGGTCTGGTGTTGTTTATACGGGTGGGGTGGGGTGAGGTCTGGCACAGCCAGGGTGACCTGGCACAGTGTAAGGCAGCTTTTCAAACCAGTCAAGGGGATAGGCCACAGTCATGTACCTGGTCAGAGTGTTCTCAATTAGAGGGCTGTGCCCCTCCATTCCAGGGTTACGGCCAGTCCTGTGGCTCTATCGTGTCCTGTCTGGGCATTAAGGCTAGCCAGCTGGGGAGGTATGGCAGTCACCAGTCACGGATCTTGGCATTGCTCATCTGGGGATGTCCGGTTAGGTCTCTCAAGGGATTGAGCCACAGTCAGTGCATTGTCCAGAGTAATCAGTGGGAACGGGTTTAGGGAGGTGCACGGGAAAGAGAGTCAGCAAGTTATTCTTCAAGACTAGAAGCTGTGGAGAAAGGGGTATGACCACTGTGAAGGTGGGTAGGGGGTCGGGGGGTTTGTGCTGGAAATCAATAGCGTGGAACTGGGAAGAAAGTGGCAGCATTCACATTGAGCAGCCTGTCGAGGGATCTGTAGCACCGACCAATGTACGTGTACTAATTAACGCAAAAGTGATATTAGACCAAAAAAAAGACTCCACCTAATGGGCAATTTTAACTTGCTGAGTGGAGTGAACTGAGGGATAGGGACTGGAGTTATTGGGAGGGATGTAATATGTGCTGCTGACTTGCTCTCAGTAATTGTAGACCATCACACAGAGCCAAACCTGTCCCCACTTAGCCAGTGGCAAAATCAGATAACAAATCAATTGTAGCATTGGTCTGCTAAAGCGCTTTCAGTCTGAGAAAATGGTCCCTCCAAAGCCATACTAACTTGATTCAAAAACTGAGGTAATTGGAGAAACTCAGCAGGTCTGGCAGCATCTATGGAGAGAAAGCTGAGTTAACATTTTGGTCCAGCAACCTTTCTTCAGATTTCAAGCATTCTTTGACTTTTGTTTACGTGCCAAATTAAATGTTTGAGTACGATAACCAATGATGACAGAAGTTCGTTTCTCCTTAATTTTTATAGCATTCAAGGTCTGAGTGATTTGTATCTAAATCTATCTGAGCCACAGCAGAGACAGATCTACACCTTCAGCAAAAATTTCTTGTCCTTTCAGATTAACTTTGCAGGTAATGTACATGTCGTTTCAATGATAATAGAGTTTTCTATTTGAACACCAAATGAAGCATGTGATAAAAAAAATTAAACAATTGCAGAATAGGTGATAATATTTGAGAGACAGGTCAGACCACACATTGGAGCTCCTGTGGTGAGCTACTGCAATGTAATGTTTATCTGTGATTTGTTTATCTGACTGTAATGTTTATCCGTTCAACTCTGTCTTAATTCTAACTTTTACTATGAATCATTGTAAATGAATCATAGGTAATGCAAATTATTTTTAATTCCTCTTTTTGTATCTAAAATTTGTACCTAGGTACTTTGTACCTAAGATGGCACCATTAGAGGCGACATTATAAACTTTTCATTTTACTCCTGTACATCTGTACTTCAGTACATGTGACAGTAAAGGATATTCTATTCTATTTAATGATGCATGTCACTTTTAAACAGGATTAAGGACATGGGACAAGTACTTTCAACCCTCTAAGATTGTCTCAGTAATATTATATGGGTGGCACGGTGGCACAGTGGTTAGTACTGCTGTCTCACAGTGCCACAGACCTGGGTTCAATTCCTGCCTCAGGCAACCGTCAGTGTGGCATTTGCACATTCTCCCCGTGTCTGCGTGGGATTCCTCCCGGTGCTCTGGTTTCCTCCCAGAGTCCAAAAATGTGCAGGTTAGGTGAATTGGCCATGCTAAATAGCCCATAGTGTTAGATGCTATCCCACAAAGGATAGCATACCACTTACTGATGAAGTGCTTTTGCCTGAAACATCGGTTTTCCTGCTCCTCGGATGCTGCCTGACCTGCTGTGCTTTTCCAGTATCACTCTAATCTAGACTACCACTTATCTTTGGTCACTTATTTAGTTTTTTGAATGTTTTCAATTTTTTTTACTCTTTTTGTGCGAAATGTCATTACCAAAGGCATAATATTTATTGCCATCAAGTAGGTGGCAGTGACTCTGACCTTGTGCTGAGTCTGATAGCCATGATGGGCTGACATTATTGACCCGATTTTGTCAGGTATCTCACCCTTCATCAAAAATATTGGCATTGCATTCCCCGTTGAACAGGAATGGAGAAGGTAATTGATCTGATTTTTTTTAGCTGATTGCTGGTTGGCATCCCCTCATAGATTGTCTTAAAACAAGCAGATGTGAAATTGAATCTGTAGCACTGAGAGAACCATTTCAATTGAGGGAATTACAGAATCCTCCCTTTACGTTCTGTAATTGTTCAAGGGATTTCCTTCTGTAGATTTGTCCGTTAACAATGTTGATTTTTGCCTTGTAGGTTCCAAAGGAATTCCATGTTCTTCCGACATGGCTGGAACCCGTGACTGGCTACAGAAGAACTTTTATAAATTCATTGCCCACGTTTCCTCCATAGATTTACTGCAGTTGAACAAGAACTTGTCTGTAGTACGTTGTTTATACTTTACCATACGCTGTACAGTTTTCAGAGATAGGACATCAACACATTATTTTCAATTCTGTGAACTTATTGTTTTTAAAATACTGGCTTTTGCTTTCTGTAGCATGAAATATTGGAACTACTGAATACACCTGAACTCTCTGGACTGGCTGTAAAGTCACTGAATAACACATCTCACATCAAAATGATCATTGATGCCCTTGGTAATAGAAGCTTCACTGAACTGGTCACCTTTATTACCCAATTTGTGAATGAGACACAAGTGGTAAGAAACTTTTCCTTTTGTCTACCTTTTGACTACCTTTTTCATTTTCAAACTCCTTCTATTGCAGGTAATAGTGTTTGAGTGTTGGATGAACCGGGTTTGGTGATGCAGCAATCTCAGGATCAGCCTAATACTTCAGGTTCAAGTGCCACCACAGTAGTGGTGTATTTTAAAAATAGTGAATTAATTTGGAATATTAAATGCATTTTACATTGCAACTAACATTAGCATGAGCAGTGACCATACATTGGGCAGAGTTTGTCACTGTATAAAGTGGGTGGTTGTGAGGTAGTGTGTATTTTCACAGCTCTCTTCAATTTCCATTGAAGACATGAAATAAAAATGGCTAGGGTTGTAAAATAGCTTGCCAAATTGTTGTTATTTGCTTTACATTATTACTAAAAGCCTATGCTAGTTTGTGTTGGTAACTGCTCTGTGTAGCAATAGCAGGACCTACAGCAACAAAGGAAAGGACAGAATGTTGCCCAATTCCATTATCCAAGGAAGTCTTACAGGTTTTGATTCTTAGTTTACTAGTTAACACTTATGGGAATAGTAAAAAAGAGCTTACCTATTCTGCAATTATATTTAGTGGGATGGAAATAAGATGTACTTTGCTAAAATGTTGGAAATATCAAAGCAGATTGATCCTTTTTGTCTGATGGGATTAATTACAGATTGTTTAGCCTTTATGGGGTGGCACGATGGCTCAGTGTCTCACAGAGTGCTAGGGACCTGGGTACAATTTGAACCATAGGTGTCTGGCTGCCTGGAGATTATACATTCTTCCTGTGTCCATGTGGGTTTCCTCCCAAAGTTCATAGAGTCCAGGAATGTGGAGGCGAGGTGGATTAGCCAAGGGGAATGCAGGGTAACAGGGATAGGGTAGAGGGTGGGATTCTCTTCAGAGGGTCGGTGTTGATTCATTGGGCTGAACAGCCTGCCTTCCTGACAGTAGACATTCTTTGATTCAGTGAAATCAATGAATTGTGGTTGACTGGAACTCTGAAGGTGAACTGCAATTTTCAGTATATTTTTCATTTAACTTGCGATGGTGTCGTTAATTAATCAGCATTTCTTTTGTTCCAGATGAACATTAAAGCCATCAAAAGCACAGCAATAAGGGACATATTGCTGAATGGGATTATGCAGCTATTGAGACCCCAGTTTGTGAGATTTAATACCACAGATTACGTTGAGTGGTTCCAGAAAAGATTACAATTGCTGCTGCCCAGTATCACAGCCGAGGAGCTGGCCTCTATACCCACTAATATATCATGTGAATCGTATCGAGCCATGTGAGTACATTATACAAGGTTTATTGATGGATTATTTTAGTTTGGTAACTAAAAGACAACACAGTGTGTTTGTTTAAACCAGTTTGAATGTGGTTCTTTGTGCATCACATTCAATTAATGTTTTTAGATCTTGTTTTTATTTCATTATCTGGTTTATCTATGTGGAAAGAATCTCGGCTGCAGAGTTGGGCTCAATATGCAGGCACCCAGATGTGATAGAATTAGCAGGGTAGTGGCTGGGTGGTGCCCATCCTATTTTGGGAGAGACAATAATGTTACATTGCCACCCATGTGCCAGAAGCATGTGGTGTGGGCAGATAATTGCATTAAGTAATAAGACTGATTTAGTGCCAGATCTGCAATTCAGAAAATGGCTGAACATGTATTCAGTTGCACCAAGGACTCTGACCCCCAGCCCCCACCTCGCCTCCAAACTACCTCTGTACTCATACTCTAAAGATTCCTTCAAGGAACCGTTCGGGTTGAGCTGCTTTTGACTTCTTGCTGTTGCAGTGAATGAAAGTACAATGCTGTTGGAGGAACTCAAAGGAGTTATTGCAATAAGTAGGGAGTAGTATTTTACAAACTGAAAATTCAGAAGGGCTTTAACCAGATAGCTTGCTCACTAGCATGGAGACCATAACTGCAGTCCCTTTTGGGCTAAAACATGAATGGAAGATGGAGCAAAGGCAGCAGAGAACACAGGAACAGAGAATAGTTTGCAGAGCATGGACTAGGGGCAGCACTCTCAACAGAATGAGGGACAGTGGCTCAGTGGTTAGTGCTGCTGCCTTACAGCTCCAGGGACCCGTGTTCAATTCCAGCCTTAGGCGACTGGCTGTGTGCAGTTTGCATGTTCTTCCCGTGTCCGAGTGGGTTTCCTCCCACAGTCCAAAGATGTGCAGATTAGATGGATTGGCCATGGTAAAAACCCTATGTCGTGTTACATGGATGGGGTGTGGGTCAGTCTGGGTAGAATGCTCATCAGAGGGTTGATACAAACTTGATGTGCTGAATGGCCTCTTTCTGAACTGCAAGGATTCTATTAATGTTTTCCCCATCCAAGGTCTTCAAAGAGCACTTCTTTTATCTGCAGTGATGCCTGTGCCGCACCAAGGAGTTGGTCACTGAATTGTGTCCATTACTTAACTGAACACACAGAGCAAGATGAGGGTGGTACTGTCAGTGGAAATCTAAGTCACAATACCCAATAATTTCTATGCCTCAAAATCCTTCCAAACTGGCACCAGGAGCATTACTCGTTATCTCTCACTTTTTAATGGAGTGTGACATTAAGGGGGTCACCAGGCTTGTTGTGGCAACTGCTCTGCCTAAGACAATACGAAACTACAAAAAGTTGTGAACACAGCCCAGTCAATCACACAAGACAACCACCTATCCAAAGACTGCACCTATACTTCTCAATGCTGTGAAAAGGCAGTCAACATTATCAAAGACCCCTCCCAGCCCGGTTATAAGCTTTTCCAATGTCTTCCATCAGGCAGAAGATACAAAAGCTTAAACATACATACCAACAAGAACAGCTTCTTCCCTGCTGTTATTAGACTGCTGAATGGACCTCCCAAATTTCAAATTTAATGCTGATCCTGCTTTTTGGGCACTTTTTTTGCAGCTGTAACATTGTATTTCTCGCTCTGTTCAATCACCCTCTGATCATTGTATGGTTTGAACTGCCTGCACAATTTGCAATACAAAACTTTTCACTGTATCTAGGTATATGTGATAATAATAAACCAAATCAAATCAAATCATGGAGGCATTATACTCCAGGAGGAGGAACTACATAAGTAGGGAGAAACAAGTACATGACAGTTCCAGAATAGAAGGAATCCTGATGGTGTCGAAAGCTATTAAATAAAAACACTTGGCTGTGTTCACTTATTTCAATGAGATTTCAATGAACACACAGTTGATGCGCCATTGTGCAGATCATACTGGTGCATTTCCTTGATTTTGACAGCACGCACTAGGTGTTTATTTCGTATCGGTCAGCTGTTACTACCATTTTAAATCAGAGACTTATTGGCAAACACAAAGGATACACACTCCACATGTAACTCACAGAACTGCTCTGCAACTCAACCACACTTGGACAACACATCTGCGAAACCAGTGCTGTGACCATGAATGTCATGGGACAGGCCACAGGTATTCTCAAGCAGTGGTTCTGCTGGCTGAGGAATCTCTGAGGGAGAAACTTCCAAAACTCATTACAGCATACCTGTAAAGTGCATTGCTTCGCTATGACAGACTGTCATGAAATTGCGAAGCTTGTTACCCTATTGTCACATTCCTGATGAAGGGCTTATGTCCAAAACGTCGACACCCCTGCTCCTTAGATGCTGCCTGACTTGCTGTGCTTTTCTAGTGCCACACTTTTCGACTCTATTTTGATGACAACCTCAGCTGCAGGATGAAGATCAAGAGGAAAGGGAGGCAGGATCAAGGTTGGCCTTCGATGACTGTGGTAGGACCTCAATGGACCTTGCCCACAGAGTGGAGTGCTGATCTTCCCATGGCTACCATGTCAAGGCAAATGTCAGGATTGTGCAGGGTAGCTCTGGATTGACAGCGCTTGTCTGAATGCATGGTGACCTTTTAAAGATGGCACTGGTGCAAGCAATGCCAGCCAATTCTGGGATATGCTGGCAGAGGCCGAATTGACAGCGACAGTGGTTTCTCTGGCACGCCTGCCCATACACTATTTGTGTGTGCTGACATTTCCCGTACCAATGTTTGCTTGTCATTTGTCAATGAACTGAGTTGCTTTGTCCTGAATGATGTCAAGCTTTTTGAGTGTTGTTGGAGTTGCACTAATCCAGACAAGTGGGGAGTATTCCAACACACTCCTGAGTTGTGCCTTACTGATGGCAGGTAAACTTTTGGAGAGTCAAGGGTGAGTTGCTTACTGTGGAATTTTTAGCCTTTGCTCTTCATATTGTTGCCGACATTTGTTTTTGGCCTTTTATTCCAATAAAGTATGTTTTGAAAGAGGACACCAACAGAGACAGTTGATTGCTGCTGTAAATTATGTGGATAACTGGCAAAACTGCTTTGTGAAGTCAATGGAAGGAGTTAGACAAATTTCAAACAGAGGGGAGAGCAACTTGGGATAATGAGGAAACTGTCATTTTCCCCAGACCACCAAGCTCCTGACAGAGAGGCACTTCTTACAGACATTTTTGTGTTTCCCCCTTCCAAGAATATCCAGAAAAAAAAAGAGTTAAGAGAGAGCTTCCAGCAGCAGTCTCTGTGCTATTATTAGGCTGCTGTGGATTAGAGTACATCCAGTATGCTGCTGTTGATGTCACAATTTTAAAAACCACCGGTAAGACCCCTGCAACACAGGTAAAGAAAGGAATAAATGTATTACTCCAAGTGCTACAAACCTGTTAAAAAGAGAATCAGTACAAAGGAACTGCAACACTTAATCTCAAAAGAGGTCAGAAGCCACACAACACCAGGTTATAGTCCAACATGTTTATTTGAAATCACAAGGTTTTGGAGCGCTGCTCCTTCGTCAGGTGAAGTGAAGAGAAGCAGACAGACACATAATTTATAGGCAGAGATCAAAATATTGTACAAATGGTGTGAATAGTCAGGCTGACGAATAAGTCTGTGCGTGTGATCCAAAGTGTCAGATGGTGTGGGCATAGTGTCAACAGCTGAATAACAAGCAAAGGGATCTCCTATAGTCTGATTAATTGAGACAGAGAGATGATAACAAAAAATTAAAAATAAGGTGATGCTGGAAACAAACCAAAAAGCTGGAATACAATGTCAAGTATAAGAGTCACATGCCAAGGGTCTAGCCAAAGTTACAAGTAATCCAAAACTGTACAAACTAATTAAGGTAGAGAGACCATAACAGGTTATCAAGGTGCTGATGTTAGAACAGGCACCTCCACATTTTAAAGAGGTGACACAGTTCTCTCAATGTCTTTGTTGGCAGATAAGATCCCCATCTCTTCCATTAAGTACATTGCCTCCACTGACTTTTGCTAGACTTAACAATTGAGGAGAAAATCTATGAGGGTGTGACCAGGAGAAATTCTATTACAGATGACATAACAATTACAGAAACAAGGCTCAGGGATGGGCAGCTTAATGTTCCAGGATACAAATGCTACAGGAATGATAGAAAGGGAGGCAAGAGAGAAGGGGGAGTTGTATTTTTAAAAGGGATAGCAATACAGCTGTGCTGAGTCAGGATATTCTGGAAATACATCCAGGGAAGTTATTTGGGTGGAACTGAGAAATAAGAAAGGGATGATCACCTTATTGGGATTGTATTATAGACCCCTCAATAGTCAGAGGGAAATTGAGAAACAAACTTGTAAGGAGATCTCAGCGATCTGTAAGAACAATAGGGTGGTTATGGTAGGGGATTTTAACTTTTCAAACATAGACTGGCACTGCCATAGTTTTAAGGGTTTAGATGGAGAGGAATTTCTTAAGTGTGTACAAGAAAACCTTATGATTCAGTATGTGGATGTATCTACTAGAGAAGGTGCAAAACTTGACCTACTCTTGGGAAATACAGCAGGGCAGGTGACTGAGGTGTCAGTGGGGGAGCACTTTGGGACCAGTGACCATAATTC
>NC_057730.1:14532182-14641946 GCF_004010195.1 Chiloscyllium plagiosum
AGAGATTGGGAAGAAGATTGCAGGTCAAGAAGGCGGTGCTGAGACTGAGGGTTGGGACTGAGAAAAGGTGGGGGGAGGGGAAATGAGGAAGCTGGAGAAATCTGTATTCATCCCTTGCTGTTGGAGGGTTCCTAGGCGGAAGATGAGTTGCCCTTCCTCCAGGCGTCGTGTTGCCATGGTCTGGTGATGGAGGAGGCCAAGGACCTGCATGAATTAAAGTGCTCAGCTACGGGGCGGTTGGGTTGGTTAGTGCGGGTGGCTGAACACTTTAATTCCCCCTCCCACTCCGCCAAGGACATGCAGGTCTTCTAACGGGTTGGACCGAAGGGTCTGTTTCCGTGCTGTACATCTCTATGACTCTATGATTCTATGTCACATGTATAGGAAAACACATGATACAAAATGAAGATAATTGACAATTACATAGATACGGTTCTCAGATCTAAATGATCATTTTATTTTATCTCTACAGATTGAAAGGACTGGATAATTTGTATCAAAGTTTTACACCCTCACAGTGGCAGGACATCTACAAGTTTTGTAAAAAAGTTTTGAATTCGCGCCCCACTTTATCAGGTAACATATTCATTTTGCTTTTCATTCTTGCTCTTCATAGAATATATTGAATGACTCCTTCACAAAATTCCATTTCGTGTGTTGCTGTAAAAGGTGCAACCAGACATTTTAAGGAAAAGGGGATTACAGGATTAATTCTCAGTGTCAGTTTACCTGATTCCCATAGGCTGGCAGATATAAAACTGAGCAGCATTCTCACTCGCCACTATTCATAAATCCCTCCAGGGAGTTGCGGATGAGCTGATATCAGGATGCAGGTCGACTTTGACTTAGCTGCACGGTCAACTTACTTCTGTTCTTTTCAAAAGTTTTGAATGGATTAGAGTTCAGCTGAGCAAGGTGCTGTGACACAAACTCAGCATCTACGTAACAGGAAGGGATAGCACAGAAAGAAAAGTGGGAATGAATGGCTCAGAGTCAGCATATGCAGGAATGGACAAACACTAAATATTTATCCATACAGTATATGGCATACAGCTATTCAGCGGGGATAGATGGATGCTCATGGAGTCAGCACTAGCAGAACTGCTGCACATGCTTATATCATTTAATATAGCAGGACAAGTTGAGAAAACAATTAATAAAGCTTACAACACCCAGATTATATTAAGGCATGGTTTGGGTACAAGAACTTGTATGGGACACTAGCTCTGCCTCAGCTGAAATATTGTATTAAGTCCTGGACACCACATTTTAGTGAGAGTGTGCAGGAGTACAGAAAAGCTATACAGAGAATGGATCCAGGGATGAAAAATTTCAATAATGAAGATAGTTTGGAGAAGTTAGAATTGGTCTCCTTAAAGTCATTGCTGACATGATGTGCTGAGTGGGCTCTTTCTCTGTTGTAAGAACTCTGTGCAAATCCTCAGTCAGGAGAGAATGTAACGTCCTCCCATCATTAGAGCTGCTTTTGCAGCCACATCACTCACTTGGTCCCATTATGTTTCTGCTTGATGGTGACCCCAGCTGTCACTGAAATTCTTCAACATCAACAGTACTGCTGTTCAACATCAAAGGGAGATGGTTTGATTCATTCTTACTGAAGGTAGTCATTGCCAGGTATCTATATACTGTGAATGTTAGTTGTAACCTATTAGCCCAATCCTGATTGTTTCTGCAAGTGGCCTGGACTTCTTCAGTATGAGATGGCATTGAATTCTGTAGAATCGTGAGTGCGTATGGTGCTCACTGGCTCCCCTGTTGGAATACATTAATACGTAATGCTGTGATATATGATGTGCAGGCGAAAGTACGGACTGCAGATGCTGGAGATCAGAGTCGAGCGTGTGGTGCTGGAAAAGCATAGCAGGTCAGGTAGCACCCGAAGAGCCGGAGAATTGACATTTTGGGAATAAGTCCTTCATCAGGAGTGAGGCTTGTGGGCCAGGGAGGCTGAGAGACAAATGGGAGAGGATGGGGCTGGAGAGAATATAGCTAGGAATGTGATAAGTAGATGAGGGTGGAAGGGGGTGGGGAAGGTATTAGTTTGGAGAGGAGGGTGGAATGGAGAAGTGGGAAGGAAGATGGTCAGGTCAGGAGGGCGGTGCCGAGTTGGAGCACTGTGATGTGACGTGAGCACTGACTATTGTAATCACAGATCACAAGTTCCATTACTGTTTGATAATTGTGTAAGGAAGTTACCTCATGTGGATTGGAACAGGTAGCAATAATGAACTTTGCTCTATTGATGCCATAGGTTTGCCATGTGCTTCTAACACAACTGGAATCCGCGATTGGCTACTGAAGAACTTCTATAAGTTCAAGTCACAGATTCCCTTCACGGACTTGCTACATCTGAACAAGAACGTTTCTGTGGTAAGTAATTTACCCTTCACCATGTATAATACAGATTCCAGATGCACCATTGGAAACATATGCCAACATAAGTCTGGAAATCCCTGCTCTTATTGTTTTTGTGAACTTTAAAACTTAATAACAGTTTTTGCTTTCTGTAGTTTGAACTACTGGACTTATTGAGTACACCACAGCTCTCTGGATTGACCGTGAAGTCACTGAATAATGCATCTGACATCAATATGATCATTGACATCCTCAGAAACAAAAACTTCACAGATTTGATTGCCTACATTACCCAATTTATTGAGGACACACGGCAGGTAAGATACTTCTCCTTCTGTCCTTTGTCCATTTGTTTTTCTTGTTACCTTTCAAAACGATTCTATTATACTTTCAAATTTAAGTTGTTATGCACCAATAAATATTTGAATCGGGGAAAGAAAAAGATCAGAAGTTTTCTAATCTGCACACAAATAAATTTATTTTCAGAAGCTTACCAAAATAATAGGCAAGGAAAGTCATGGAAATTATTAGAGTTTTGTAATGCTATCACTGATGGCATTTTATTGAAGCCTAAGCAAAGGTACCAGTGCCATCCAGAAGTTGGTGCTCTGTGCATTTCCCTGAATTGAGTTCCATCACAGTTAGTAGAATGAGGTGCTGGAACATTTTACATTTTAACCAGCGTTAGTATGAGCAGTGACGATAAGTCGGACAGGATTAGACTCTGTTCAATAGCATAAAGTGGGTGATAGCCTTTTCCACATTTCTCTTCATTTCCTATTGAAGCCAACAAAATAAAAACATGAGCTGAATGTAAAATGGGCTGCCAAATTGCTATTACCTGCTTTACATTATTACCCAAACTCATGATCTATTCTAGTTTGTGTTGGTAACTGAAATATGTTTCAATAACAGGACCTCTGGTTAATAATAAAAATATTGATGCCCCCGCTTAACCTCACAAAACAAACCCCAGATATAGGGTGGCATAGTGGCTCAGTGGTTAGCACTGCTGCCTCACAGTGCCAGGGATCAGGGTTTGATTCCAGCCTTAGGCATCTGTCTGTGTGAAGTTTGCACATTCTCCATGTGTCTGGCGTGGATCCATGTGTCTGGCGTGGGTTTCCTCTGGGTGCTCAGGTATCCTCCCATAGTCCAAAGAATTGCAGGTTAGGTGGATTGATCATGCTAAATTGTCTGCAGAGTCCAAGTTTGTGCAGGCTGGACAGATTCATCATGGTAGGTGTTGGGTTACAGAGATGGATTAGGGGGCTGGGTTTCGGTGGGATGCTGTTTGGAGGGTTGCTGTGGATTCGATGGGCTGAATGGCCTGCTGTCACACTGTCGAGATTCTAATCATAACAAAGAAGTTCTTGTTCCTTAGCCTACTTGTAAATATTAACAGGAATAATGAAAAAGTGATTATTAAAACCTGTAACTATGTTTAGTTGTGTGGATATAGATTTTGGTACAATTTAAGAAATATCTAAGTGGAATATTTATTTTTGTCTTATGGATGTAAATTTTCATGTCTATCACCTATAGATTAATTGGCAGTGCAGAATGTTCAACCTTTATGAAATGGAATGAAAATAATTTATTATAAAAGGCGTGTGATTTGATTCATAGGTTGAATAGTGAAGATAAACATCCATTTCCAGTATATTTCACTTTCATGTAAATGGTTACTGTGCAATCAATGAATCAACTTATCCTTTTGTTTCAGATGAACATTACATCTATTCAACAAACAGGAGTGAGAGACGCATTGCTGAATGGGATTATGCGACTATTGGGACCCCAGTTTGTCAGATTTAATACCACAGATTATGCTGAGTGGTTCCAGAAAAGATTACAATTGCTGCTGCCCAGTATCACAGCCGAGGAACTGGACTCTATACCCACTAATATATCATGTGAATCATTTCGAGCCATGTGAGTATATATTCAAATTATACAGGCTTTGTTGGTAGGCATCCTTCTTAGTTTGAGCAACTGTAAATTGTACTTTGAGTTTAATTTCACAGGGAGCAGGGTCTCCCCATAAAAACCAAAGCAAACTAGCTCCCTGACTTGGCCAGCAGCTGGTAGCTATCAGGCCCTTTAATTTGCTCAAAATGTGACTTCCATACCCATTCATTGGGCAGATCTAATCTCTAAGCTCAGCAGAGAAGTGAAACACAATGTTGATTTAATATCAGTCATGCAGGTCAAGATCGATCGCATTGTCTTTGCGTTGAATAAAATAATTAGAATTCTGCTTTGAGGATTGACTCATGTATTTTGAGCAGCAGAGTCACTAAAGCTGGCCTGATCCAGTTTATGGGTCCAGAAAGAATCTTAGTGGCAAAATCAGGCTTTGGCACTAGAACAGCCTGGAAGTGATAAACATGGCATTTTGGGATATCTGTTTCCAATAACATCTGGTTTGGCTGTACACCTTCACCATATTGGGACAGACAGTTATGCTGGAATGTTCTGGAAACCTCCAGAGGAGGCAGGCTGTGCCATCAAATAGCTCTTTGTTGCCTGCTTGCCATGTTGGATATGACAGCACGTGATACGGCCCTTTGTACAACTGGCCATGTGGCAATGTATTGTGTGCTTGGTGCTAAAGATACTAGGCTACCTTGGGATCTGTTGATCCACTCAGATATATTGGCAGTCATAATGTAAATGTGAGATTATATCATTTGAAATTAAACAAAGAAACGTTTGTGTTTATGTGATAGAATGTTCATTAAGGGATTCTCAATGTTTAGGGGGCAATTCTGAAAGACATGATTTCCTCTGAATCTGGCTCCACCCACCATATGATATCAGTAAATTCCAACATTGATACAATGGGAATGCTGATGGCACTTGAAAGGGATAAAATATCCCTTTTGACTACACTGTGTTAAATACCAAAAGGTTGCTAGAACATTTTGGGCTGGATCTTATGGATCCCCCCTCCCATCACTATCACCATGCAAGACAGCTGGCCCTGGTGCCATTCAGTCCACCTGGTGAGATACTGGTGTCTATCTGAGAAGGATGCCCCATCTCTGAGAGCGGTCAGCTCATTAACGAGGAGCAGTGACTCTGATTATATATAGTTTTTGACGGGGGGTCATTGAGGAGCTGGAAACAAATTGAGTTGGGGCATGGCAGACCTCATGAGGGTGAGGGAGTCTGGGTGGTTGACCGGGATGGACAAGGAGAAACAGAAAGGAGGAGATGGCAAACGACCTGGAAGGTCTTCTGATGGAAATAGGCGGACAATAAATAAGGCATTGCTGGAATGTGGTCAGAGCAGTGAAAGCCCTGGCTAATTCAAGGTAAATCCCAGCAACAGCAAGAGGAGGCCTTTCAGTGGCTATTGATTGGCGTGCTGCTGTTCTGACCCCTCTTGTGCCCAATAGAATTGCAGTGCAGGAGGTGACGGGAACAGGAGCTATGGCATGGATAACAGTTTTTTTTTGCCTCCTCCTGCTTGGCTGCCCCCAGAGATGTGAGATGTTGCATTTTGGTGCAAGAAGCAAAGGTACGGTTTAGTCAATTAGCAGTAATGCCTTGGGTAGTGTTGTAGAACAGAGTGACATAGGAGTGCAGGTACATAATTCTTTAAAGTTTGCATAACATACGGACAGAATGGCTAAAAAGGCATTTGGCACGCTTGCCTTCATTGCTCAGTCCTATGAATATCGGAGTTATTCAGAGGTTGTACAGGACATTGGTGAGGCCTCTGCTGGAATATTGTGTCCAGTTTTAGTCGCTCAGGCACAGGAACAATATTTTCAAGCTGGAGAGGGGTCAGAAGAGATTTGCTAGGATGTTGGAAGGCTTGAGTTATAAAGGCTGGAGATACTGGGACATTTTTTCAGTGGAGTGTAGGAGATTGAGAGGTGACCTGACAGAGGTTTATGAAATAATGAAAGGTATAGATAGAGTTGATAGTATGGTGAAGTTTAAGACTAGGGGGCACATTTTTAAGATGAGAGGAGAGAGATTTTAAAAAAGACACGAGGCAAATCTTTTATGCAGGGTTAATTAATAAATCCCTGAGGAAATGGTGGATGTGGTACAATTACAACATTTGAAAGACATTTGGATTCATGCACAAATAGGAAAGGTTTGGAGGGATAGGGGCCAGGCGCAGGCAGGTGAGACTAGTTTAGTTTGGGATTCTGTTCAGCACGGAGTGGTTGCATCAAAAGGTCTGTTTCCATGCTGCATGAATCTATGACTTTAGGTGCTTGACAGGAGAGAGAAGAAGCTGCTAATTCTTTTCCTTTAACCTACCTTTTGACACCTGCAACAGACTGACAATACGATGGCTCCAGGAGTGGACAGGAGGGAAATCCACTTAGGAACCATGCTCAGATCCTTCACTTACCATTATATGGGTAAGAAGAGGTCAACAGTGTTCCTGCTAAAACAAGTGAAAGAAATTCCATTCTGCATACCCCACAATTGGCCTCGCACCTATATTTTCTCTAATTTTTAATGGTATGCCTGCCCATTTCAGACAGGGTCATGAAGGAGAAATCTCCAGAAATATACAGGCCCAAACTAGCCACTGTGTGATGGTGCACATGTTGTGGTAAAGACAGCTACAGAAAGGGACAAACTGATATTCTTAACCTCTCCACGACTTAATTGTTGATGACGTGTACCAGACTGTTTTAAGCATCCTACTATTATGATAATAAGGATAAATATGTAATTGTACTCCCGGCGATGCTTTAAGGTTATATTAGGCAAATAGCTTGTGTAAACAGTGTGGTATCATTGTCTGTGGTTTTGTTACAGTAACATTTCTATTATCCCTGGCTACTTACTTCTGGAGAGCCTTAATTAGACTAAAACTGAATGATGCACTGTTTGAGAGTGTGAGGGAAGATCAACTCAATTGTGGCTTTGAAATTGGATAATTAGATAAGAACCTGAAATGAAACAAGTTGGAAGACAAAGAGGAAAGGGCAGGAGAGTTGGTGTGAACTGAGCTGCCTTCACAGTGAGCGAGGCTGGAAATAATGGACTGAATGGCCTGGTTGTGCACTGTAGTGATTTTGTGAATGTGAATTATTCATTTTGCTGGGTTAAATGAATTGCTTTTAGTCCTTCTATAGCTAGCAGCTCTGCAGACTGAGTGACAAAGAGGACAGCAGTGAGATGTGTGCCTCAGGTCCAAACCAGAGAGAGACTCTCTTGTAAAAGCCACTAAACATAGATGACTGATAAACACACAGATATTGTTCTCAGCTTCGAACCATAAATCTTTTGCTTTTGTCTCTCTAGATTGAAAGGACTGGATAATTTATACCTAAACTTTACACTGTCACAGAATCATGGAATCTATGCTTTTGGTAAAAGGTTTCTGAATTTCCAGCTCAGTCTATCAGGTAATGTATTCATTATACCAATAAATGCTACATTAAATAAATTGCTAGAGTTTTTGGCATCATTCCATTCGATGTAATGTTGTGGACATGAGTGTCTCAGATATTAAAATCAGATGATAGAATCTTTAAAATCAATAATCCATATTTCATCACTATTTTCACAAGAGTATGTTGTGAGATATTTCATGGATGTGTTTGGTACTGTAGTACTGCAGGAAAATAAGATATGGTAAAAATATTTAAAGGTAAATGTCTCTGCTAGAAGGATGCATTGATGATTTCTTCTACATTGCAAGGTATCTCATTGTCCTCATTGTTACACCAGAAAATATTCAGTTCCTGAGTGCTCTAGGGAGCATTTGGGTGCAGAGACTCAGTACAAGAGGTCTGTGCCTCCAAGTATGTCATCCTGCATGTCCAGGGTTTCTTAATGTAGTCCTAGGTTTTAGTAATTCACCCAATCAGTTGCATAATCCAAAAAGCCTAATAATTGGGTTGCACAAAGCTTTCCAGCACAAGCCAAATTAGGGCAAAGTATGGAGATGAGACATTCCTGTTTCTGTATTAACTGGGGATTAGAAGCTTTCAATTCACCCTCATTTCTAGCAGAATAAGCTGTCATGAGATAGGAATGCGGAACTGGTACATTTTAATAATTGCTGTAAGAAATGAAGGTGATTTGTGACCTCTGAAGGTGTGGGACATTTTGTTTTCTTTGTTCTTCCATGGGGTGTGGGTGTCACTCGAATGGCAAACAATTGTTGCCATCCCCCCGTTGCCGTTGAAATGAAAGGCTTGCTGGACCGTGTCAGAATCAGTCATTGCTGTGGACCTGCAGTCAGATGTAGACCAGACCAAGTAAAATGGCAGATTTGTTTCCTGAAAGGACATCAGTGAATCAGATGGGTTTTTAAGTCAAACAATGATAGTTTTATGACACCATCACTGACGCTAGCTTTATGTTCCAGACTTTATTTTTAATTGAACACACTCAAATTTGTCCACCTGCTGTGGTGGTGGGATTCAGACCCACGTCCTCAGGACTTTACTGGAAGAAGGGCTTATGTCTGAAACGTCAACTCTCCTGCTCCTTGGATGCTGCCTGACCTGCTATGTTTTTCCAGCGCCACATTTTTCACTTCTGGATTACTTGTCTAGTATAAGTACCATAGAATCCCTATGGTGTGGAAACAGGCCATTCGGCCCAACAAATCCACACTGACCCTCCAAAGAGCATCCCACCCTACCCCTGCAACCCTGCACCTCCCGTAGCTAATCCACGTAACTTACACATCCCTGGACACTATGGGCAATTTACATGCCAATCCAACTAACCTGCACATCTTTGGGCTGTGGGAGGAAACTGGAGCACCTAGAGGAAACACATCAGACACAGGGAGATCCTGCAAACTCCACACAGACAGCCACCCAAGGGTGGAATTGAATCCCTGGTTCTGTGAGGCAGAAGTGCTAACCACTGAGCCACTGTGACATCCACTGGGTGCATTGCAAAATCTTGAATGGATGCAGTCCTGATGTTACACAGCAAAGCGTTTTGGTGCTGTGGGAGGGTTAGAAACATGGGCAACATGAGGATAATCCTGTGCATCAGTCAGCAAAGATCTCAGGTGTGCAGTTGCAAGATATAACCTGAGCCTGCGTTCACTAAAGGACCATCCCACAATTTGCAGGGGAGGTGATTTTTAAAATATTTTCTTAGAAGAACTTATTTGCTTTTAATGTAGCCAAGGAAGGTCAAAGACTGATCCAGGTCTGGGAGCAGTTGTTGTAGGGCCTCTCGGTTTGCAAATGAGATAGAGGAAACTCAGAAGGGAAGCTCTGTGAGGAGTCTGAGAGGAAGCAGTGGAATTGGAGAATGGCAACTTTGAGCAATTAAATCCACCATCAAAAGGTTTCACACTACCTTTATATGGAAGAAAGCATCCAATTTTACAAACACCAAAGCTCATTCATACTTAATGCCTGTTCTATGAGAGACTTCAAAAGATGCCACTGTTGGCTCTAGGCCATGAAGGCCCAGTATTCACCTTGGCATAGGTGGTGGCAGAGGGGCACAGCTGACATGGCAGAAACATCAGTGGCAGAGGGGCATTGCTAAAATGATGGATCCTGTAATTCAAGAGACATGAGCAGATTCATCCAGCAAAGAGTCACTGCAACTCCTGAAGTCCTCATCCAACTTCACAGTGGGTTGAAATACACATTAACAGACGGTGGTAAGAGCATGCATGCCACTATTGTGTTTTGAAATTGTCACCACAATGGCAGCAATCCGACCCTGCCTGGGAAGCATGGATCTCCTGACGTGTGCTGCATTACAACTCACACAAGTGTGATTCGTCATCACAAGCTCCCCCCAAACCACACACCATCCTGACTTGGAGATTTATGGCCATCCCTTCATTGTGTGGAGTTGGTATCCAGTCACTAAGTCACCCTTCATTTACCTGTGCACTGTGCATAGGCTGTGACCAGCCTGCTCAGAGCTAGTCCCTGCAAAAAGGAGATTCTGAATCTCCTGTTTATATCTGTCAGCCAGGGTTCCCTGATCGGCCCAGGTTAACAGCCCCAGTCAAGCCCCCATTAGGAGTGGCACGGTGGCTCAGTGGTTAGCACTGCTGCCTCACAGCACTGGGGTCCCAGGTTCGATTCCAACCTTGGGTGACTGTGTGGAGTTTGCACATTCTCCCCCTGTCTGCGTGGATTTCCTGCGGGGGCTCCAGTTTCCTCCCACAGTCACAAAGATGTGCAGGTTGGGTGAATTGGCCATGCTCAATTGCCCATAGTGTTAGGTGCATTAGTCAGAAGGAAATGGGTCTGGGTGGGTTACTCTTCGGCGGGCTGGTGTGGACTTGTTGGGTTGAAGGGCCAGTTTCCACACTGTAGGGAATCTAATCTAAAGGATCTCAGAGTCAATGAGTCATTGTTTCAATCACTAGGGAGTCTGTATCTCATGGCAAGGTCTGAGATGGTTAAATAAGGCAGCTCACTACTACCTCCTTCAGGGCAATTTAGGATAGGCAAGAAATTATGTCTACATGCTGTGAGCAAATACAGAAAAGATCAGGAGGACTCTGTCTGTGCTAAGTAGCAGCTGAGACAGTGATTAGCAAATCCATCATGGGTTGTTGTGCCCCACACAAGCTCTCCATCTGCTGGCCTGGCTGCAACCCACTTGTGCTTGGTTACGCATCAGCTGCAGGCCACAGTTCTACTCTAGCCTGTAAGGTCAGTGGAGTACCTTCAAATATTAGACTATGTGATCGTCCCATAGAGTTGGGAACAGGCCCTGAGAATATGAAAATATTCATGGAGAGCTGGAGCCTTAGGTTCCGGGAAAAGAGAGTGGGAGAGGAAAGCAGGAAATGTTATTGTTATAATGCCTGAAGCTTTCACTGTAACACCTCTTAGAATAGGGGGAGAAGGGAGTTCAGAAAAGGGCATAAAGCAGTCAGTTAATGTTATTCTTTCTGGCAACACATGCCAGGGCAGTGTCACCTGTGGGTGCGGGATCCTAAGAGGAATGAGGGTTTGGTGCTCCCCACTTCCATTCTTGGGGTCGTCTGGTCATTGTGTGCTCCATTATTCTCCAAGAAGAGAGAGGGAAGACGTGTCAGTGCTGTGTGGTAGTGTATTTAGTTTATGTGCCAGCCAAAGTTAAACAGCTGGAGAGCTCTGGAGTGACAGGTAGAGGTGATGCTGAGAGCATTACAAGGTGTGTTGGTCAGCTGCAGTATATAGGAGAAAGTGAGCACTGCAGATGCTGGAGAGTCACAGTGGAAAAGCTCAGCAGGTCAGGCAGCTTCCGAGGAGCAGGAGTGTCGATATTTCAGACATAAGCCCTTTATCAGGAATGGAGGGTGAGAGAGCATGAGTTTCTTCCTGGTGAAGAGCTTATGCCTGAAACATTGAGTCTCCTTCACCTCAGATGCGGCCTGACCTGCTGTGCTTGTCTAGTGTCACATTTTTTAACAAGTGCAGGATATGAATGGGAGGTGGGAGTGATGGTGAAGTATGTTGAGCAAAGTGACAGACTGATGATGTAGCGGATGATTTAAAGATCCTTTCCTTCACCTCTCATTTCTGTAAGATCATTTAGACCCCCATCAAGATTGGCCCCGGCAATGTGTTCCGTCTACCTCTTCCCACTGAACCAGGGCAACACAATATCTCTGCTGGACTTCACTTTGTTCACGAGAGCTTCCACATCAACTTTGTTGAACTTGAGAGTGCTTTTCCTTTCATGCTGTGCCATTGTGGTTTTGGAGTCTTCTAAGTTGATTTTGCAGAAGTGACTGGATCCATTATACAGCTTTCCTTTCACAGTAATCTGTAAGAAGAGCAGGCTCAGAAACATATCTGTAGAGCACAGAGGCTGCAGGCCCATGTAGCAGAGAGAAACAGCATGAAAAGCCACTTTGTTGTGTGCAGATCATGAATTGTGACACTGTTGCCCCACTAACTGCATTGAAAGTTTTACTCCATTTTGTGTGTGTGTGTCTGTCTACATGTGCGCATGTGTGTCTGTGTGTGTGCATGTGCATGTAAGCGTATGTGTGTATGTGTGTGTGTGTGGTGAGGTTGGGGAGCATGAAAATCATCTTTATTCCTTACGAGCTGAATGACTGCAGCTCGAAACACAGCTCTGGTCCCATAGTTAAAGGTAAACTGCCCAGTAACACCGAGTAGCTAATCTCATTTTCTCTCAGTTGGAAACTTTCTGCTATCATTGAAGAATTATGAACAATGTGCAAGGCAGAAGAAAAGTCACGAGGAGAAAGTGAGGTCTGCAGATGCTGGAGATCAAAGTTGAAACTTTATTGCTGGAACAGCACAGCAGGTCAGGCAGCATCCAGGGAACAGGAGATTCGACGTTTCGGGCACAGGCCCTTCTTCAGGAATGCCTGAAGAAGGGCCTGTGCCCGAACCGTCGAATCTCCTGTTCCCTGGATGCTGCCTGACCTGCTGTGCTGTTCCAGCAATAAAGTTTCAACAGAAGAAAAGTCACGTCTATTTTACACAAGGGTATAATATAGAGTGATGCAGAACTTAAAGTATTCATATAAAATAAAGTGCAGCGTTATTGTCTTATGATTTATAAATAACTTGTGCAATGAAACCAAGTAGCTGACAACATCAGTGTTTCTCCTGCAGGTTCCCTGGGTATTGCCTGTGTTGATAACACCAATGGAACCCGTGAATGGATAATAAAGAACTTCTTCCAATTCATGGCACAATTTAAATACAGGGACTTCATAATACTAAACAAGGACTTCTCTGGTGTAAGTGATTGAAACTGTGGCATCTCTTTTACACTCACCTCTTCAGAGACTGATTTCTGGGGCAGTCTTTCAGTTGGGAGCCCAACAACACTGGGCTTAAATGCAGTACTGATTCTGCACTGTGTGGGACCGGTGATCTGACTTGTTTCTGCCTGGATTGGCCCACTAGTGGTCAGAAGACCATCTTACCCTCCAACTATGAAGGGTGGGTGGACTGTTAAATGGAGGGCCAATGGGAGGTCTTCCAGTGCTGAGGAAGCAGCAGCTTCTCTCGCAGGTTAGGGTGATAGGGGAAAATGCCTTCAATTTGGAACACCGACTCAAAAGATTTGAATGGAAAAATGACTAGTTTATGGACCAAGGTTGTAGAAAATCCGCCGACCTGGCTTCTGGTTAGGTAGGTGAGAAAGGGCGAATCTTGGAATCATCCTGGGGCATTGCCCCCATTCCTCCCAAAGTGCACCACCAGGAAGGGACTGTGTTTTCCCACATCGTGGAGTGTCTGAATGTTGTTTGTATTTGGCTCACTGGCTTTAGTTGATCTTTTAAACACGTTAACAAGCTTCTCTGGCTGATATATGATCTGAGTCTCCCAAAAATGTCATGGGGGAATGACATGGTGCTAACCAGGAGTTCTGTAGCTGATGGCATCTATTCCCATACTCAAATCAAGGTAAAACTCCTACCACTGGTCTCCAACAATAAACTCTTTCTGTTTATTGTACTTTTGCGGCTCTTCGATATAACAATACTTAACTTGTGCACTTTTTTTTTGGTTCAGTTTGAAGTTTTGGACTTGCTCAGCCCACAGCAACTTGCTGAACTGACTCTCGCCTCTGCATTGAATGACACGGAGAAAATCAACCAGATACTCAATACCCTAGCAAGCAGACGCTTCAGTGACTTGAACAAATACATGACTCAATTTAATCGAGAAGCCGAAGAGGTGAGATAGATTATTTGAGTGTCCATGTGCATTATTCCCATCTTCACCCTCTGGGCAGTGATTAAATGGGACGTTTGGCCTGCAGTGACAGACCTTGCTTGATTTTCTCTCAGTGAGCTTCTACAAGTTGAAAATTGTACTGGGTCTGCAACTGGCTGTGAAGGTGGAAATGATCTTGTATGATTCTATCATGTAATACTTGTCAACTTAACTTTTTTATGTTAAAAATCACACAATACCAGGTTATAGTCGAACAGGTTTATTTAGAAGCACTAGCTTTCAGAGAACTGATCCTTCATTAAGTGGTTATGACAACCACCTAATGAAGGAGCAGCGCTCCGAAAGCTAGTGCTTCCAAATAAACCGTTGGCCTGTAACCTGATGTTGTGTGATTTTGAACTTTGCTCACCCTAGTCCAACACCGGCACCTCCACAACATAATTTTTTTATGTTCAACTTCATCATATACAGAATGGACCTTGAGACCAAAATTGACAGAGGTACAAAATGAGTGGTCATGGACTGTAATTCCTATTGGGAGCAATGGAAACAAAATCAAATTGGGAATGTAAAGAGATGCATTATTATTCTTATTTGTTATCATTGTCCAAGAGCAATTTCATCCTCTTTGTGGTTTAACTGAGAGCACATGTTAAATAGGCACCAGTAAAAAATTAACATTTTTAACCAGCTCTTGCAGTTTGCACCAAAAGTACCAGCAATGCTGGTCACTCGAGCAATCACACTCTGCCGTGTTCCTCTCCTTTCTGTTGAGGTGCCAAGGCTAGGAAACTTACCATGGTGCCACTCTCTAATTTGGGCATAATGAGCTGCCAGATCTCACTTCCATGGTCCACACTATTCAGTATTTTGTGTGCCCACGTTCAGTACCTCTGAATTAGTGCCAAGATGTTCCCACTCTGGACCTTTAGCATTAGATTTGACAAAATGCCCAAGAACGGGGTAGATCCTTCATTTGTTGGCACTAATAAATACTATGTCTCTAGGGCACCCCTATTGCATCCACGTTAGACATTAGTGTATAAGTGGGTGAGGAAGATGGGAAATGGGAATATGGCTGCTTTCCAGATAGATTTTACTTCAACTCCTTGGCTGGTAAAAATGTTTTAAATTAAAGTAATTATTTTGTGGAGTTGAGACTTGAATTTTGCCTGGACTCTCTAATGACTATTGGGTTGAGCCAGTGTGCCTAGGCTTAAAGTCCCATTGAAGACCTCAGCTGAGGCTCTGTCACCAAGGGATGTCATAGATGCTGTATTGAATAGGGGCATATTAATAGAGATCTTTGACTATTTTCCTGCCATTCTAATGATTAAGGTGGGAGTATATGGGAAGGTCCACACATTTTGAGACAATACATCTTATTTTTCATGTGGAAACGTCACTGCAATTCTCAAAGGATACAGAAGTGTAAGTCCATGCATTATTCTCTTCATTTCAGATAAACATTACTGTTATTGAAAATGCAAGAGTGCAGCACATAATGCTGAGCAGAATCATGAAGCTGCTGGAACCACAGTTTCCAACATTTAATACCATCGACTATATTGACTGGTTCCAGACCAAATTATGTCTTCTGCTGCCCAGTATTACAAAAAATGAGCTTGACATCATTCCCTTCAACATAACCTGCAAAGCTTACCAATCTATGTGAGTATATACCTATTGTTTTGTAGTGATTTCATGTCAAAGGCCATTTTTAATGGCAAGCGATTCATATCGTTCAAATTTTGACTTTGTGTCAATTCCCAGCTGTACTATGTTAGTAAGTGATACCTCTGATTTTGTACTCAGTGTAGCTGATATTGTTTTCATTCGTGTGATTGTGTGGTCAAGCTTTTAAAGATCATTGAAGTAAAGAAAGAAAGAATTTGCACCTTTCACATAGCAAAAACACTTTATGGCATGATCCTGAGCTCATGTGGAATTAAATATTAACACAGAGTCATAGCATTAATGTGGCACAATGGAAAAGACTCAGTTCATTGTCATTGTGAAAGACCTCCGAGGAGAAAGTGAGGACTGCAGATGCTGGAGATCAGAGCTGAAAATATGTTGCTGGAAAAGCGCAGCAGGTCAGGCAGCATCCAAGGAACAGGAGAATCGACGTTTCGGGCATAAGCCCTTCTTCAGGAATGAGGAAAGTGGGTCCAGCAGGCTAAAGACCTCACCACAACCCTTGTCTCTGCAAATTGGGATTCAACTACTTTGTGATTGTAGTGACTGGAATGAGTTTGGCCATGTGGATATCATTGAGTATGAGTTCCCTAATTGAGACTGTTAACCTGGGCCAATCAGGGAGCCCTGACTGACAGATATAAACAGGAGGAACCTGCATACACAGCATGGGTGCTGGGGAAAAAAAATAAGCAAAAAAAAAATCAGGGGATTAATGAAGTGCATTATTTCCCCCTCCAACTCTATTTTGATTTAATCCCTGCCCTCCCCTTCAAAAAAAGAAAGAGAAAAAAAAAATTAAAAAATAAACAGGAGGAACCTGCACACACACAGCATGGGTGCTGGGGAAAAAAATAAGCACTACCGCAGTTAGGCGGTAGTGTGGGGGTAAATTTAAAAAAAAATAAAGGCATGTCAGATCTTCTGAGATCTGGCTCTTAAAAAAAAGGAAGAAAAAAAAACAGTTGGGTCCTGCACACACACATCATAGATGCTGGGGAAAATATAAGCACTACTACTGTTAGGCAGTAGTGTAGGGGAAAATATTTAAAAAAATATAAACAGGGGATTTAGAATCTCCTAAAAATATATATATAACCAAAGAGATTTAGAGTCTCCTCAGTTTAGGGAACTGAGTCTGTAAAAAAAAAAATATAAACAGGAGGGTCAAGGATTCTCCTCAGTCTAGGGATTGTCTCTGAGCTGGGCGAAAGTGTGGATTGCAGATGCTAGAGATTAGAGTCGAGAGTGTAGTGCTGGAAAAACACAGCAGGTCAGACAACATCCGAGGAGGAGGAGAATCGATGTTTCTGGCAAAAGCCCTTCATCAGGAATGAGGCTATGAGCCGAGGGGATGGTGAGATAAAAGTATGTGGGGGGGTGAGGGGTGGGGCTGGGCGGGGAGAGTAGCTGAGAGTGCAATAGGTAAATGGAGATGGGGGTAATAGTGACAGGTCAGACGAAGGCGGAGCAGAAAGGTGGGAAGGAAAATGGACAGGTAGGACAGGGTGTGAGGGCAGTGCTGAGTTAGAAGGTTGGAACTGGGATAAGGTGGGGGGAGGGGAGATGAGGAAACTGGTGAAATCCACATCGATGCCATGAGGTTGGAGGTTCCCAAGGTGGAAGATGAGGCATTCTTCCTCCAGGTGTCTAGTGGTTAGGGAGTGGCCATGGAGGAGGCCCAGGACCTGCATATCCTTGGCGGATTGGGAGGGGGAGTTGAAGTGTTCGGCGACGGGACGATTGCGTTGTTTGGTGTGCCTGTCCCGGAGATGTTCTCTGAAGTGCTCTGCAAGTAGGCGTCCTGTCTCCCCAGTGTAGAGGTGACTGCATCAAGAACAATAAATAAAGTCAATGACAGGTCTGGAAATGCAGGTAAAACTCTGATGGATGTGGAGGGCTCTTTTGGGGCCTTGAATGGAGGTGAGGGGGGAGGTGTGGGCGCAGGTTTTGCAATTCCTGCGGTGGCAAGGGAAAGTGCAGGAGGGGAGGGTGAGTTGGTGGGGGGGGGCATGGACCTGACAAGAGATTCGCAGAGGGAAAGCAGATAGGGGACAGATGGCCTCCTCCTTTAAAGATTGCAATTTCCCCTCCCACGGGTCTGATGATGCCCTACAGCGCTTCTCATCTACAAAGTTGTTCAACTGGAAGCAGTCATCCACATTGTTTCTTCATTCTTCATCGTAAGCATAGATCACACTAGTGTCAACCTTTTCTTGCATTAAAAGAATGAGTGCGAATGAAAAGTTTATACTTTCTCTTGAGCACTTAAAAGCAACTGATGTAAAAATCAAATACCAAGAAGCCTGCCCTTCTAATATTTACATGTCTTAACTAAGGACAAAAATTTATCTCTTCCTCCACCTTCCGCAAAATGAAAGCAATTCAGATAAACGATATTTCGTTTTTGAGTTCTGAGGAAGGATCACTTGACCTGAAACGTTAACTCTGATTTCTCTCCACAGATGCTGCTGAGCTTTTCCAGCAATTTCTACTTTTGTTTCTGATTTCCAGCATCCGCAGTTCTTTCGGTTTTTAGTTTTTAATGTTGAGCATTTATCTTTAGTTTAATCAATGTTAAACACAGTATCACACAACATTTCACGTTTTGGTTGCTTACAGAGTGAAAGAACTGGACAAATTATATTCAGATTTCTCACTGGAACAACAAAGAAACATTTCTGATTTTATTGTTGATTATTTGTCTGCCCAACTTGTTTCAACAGGTAATGTATATCCAATCTTCTGTCTAACGTTAAAGTTAAAAATAACACAACACCAGGTTATAGTCCAATTTGAAAGTATAAGCTTTCTGAGCATTGCTCATTGCCAGCAATTTTCCTGTTACATTGAGTACAGATACTGTTGCTTTAAAAACTTATGAGATAGAGTGGTGCAGGTTACTCTAGGTCCTTAGCTAATTGGAATTGGAATTCGAGTTGGGTAACTCTGTTTCTCCTTCAATGGAGTGTTTTTCTCCAAATATTAGCTCCCCGCTCCTTCATATGAACCATCTCCAGCAGGACAAGGGCAATCATGTTGATCTTCACCTGAACTTCTGTGATAGAAAGAAGACATAACTCAAAAGAGACCAACATTAGAAAAAAACACAGAAAAAGGAACATTGAAGGGTTAAATGATTTTCCCATTCATTAAGAATATGGCTGATCTTCAAACTAAATTCCATTCTCCCAGTGAATCTTCATATCACTTGATTGCCTTAAAGATGCAAAACATGTCAGTGTTAGCCTTGACTATTCTGAATAGCCGAACATCTGCAGGTAAAGAATGTCAAAAAATCCATTCCTTCTTCAACAAATTTTCCTCACCTCAATCCTAAGAGGCCAATGCCTTATCCTGATACTAGGCCCAAAAAACCGTCTAAGTTTCACAGCTGTGTTTTGAAGTACCGAACACTCAAGTGAGTATATCAAGTTCAATGAAAATACAATTAGAAGTGAAATTGCTATGGCCCTAGTTCAAGACACTCGAGAACTCAAGAGATAGGAGCATGAGTAGATCACTGAGTTCTTCTGTCATTCAGTGATGATCATAAAACCATTGTCGATTGTTGGAAAAATCCACTCATGTTCTTTATGGAAGGAAATCTGCTGTTCTTACCCATTCTGGCCTACACATGATTTGAGAGCCACAGCAATGTTCTTGACTCAACAAGGGATGGGCAATAAATGCTGCGAAAGCCAGAGATGCTTACACCCTGTGAGTGAATAAAAAGAATACAATCATGGTTGATCTTGGCTTCCAACTCCACTTCCTGCTGTCAGTCAGATGGAACAAGTTCTCGTGTTTTCATGTGATTCAGAGAGTAAAGTCTGATTCTATCTGTGGAATGAACTGCCGGATGAAGTGGTAGATGCAGGTATAGTTACATTTAAAAGACATTTGGACAGATACATGGATAAGAAAGGTTGAGAGGAACATGGGCCAAACGCAGGCAAATCGGATTAGTTCAGTTTTGGAAACTTGGTTGGCATGGACGAGTTGGACCGAAGGGACTGTTTCTGTGCTGTATGCCTCTATGACTCTGAGTGTATACTGCTCATGAGATAGATGTAAAGACATTCACAATGAATTTGACAATCCTCACCTGAAAATATAGCTAGCAAGGTTCAGGCTTGCCAAGTTAAAATTAAAAGGCAGAGTGCTTCTGTCATATAATTTAAGTCTAACCAACTCCTTCCCCCTTAGTCAATGACAGAAGTGAATAGGTTGAAGGCTAGTTTCAGTCAGGAATCTTTAACCTCCAACCTGAATAAAGCCTATATTTTCTTGTTAAAACTTTCTCCAATGTTTCTGGACAAAGAAATAGCAAAATCTTTCTCACATCAAGCAGGTGATTTGAAATTTCCAAGCAGAACTGACTGTTAAATCATCAATCACTTTGGGAAACTGAGGTGTGGGACTTTACTTGAGTTTAGTTATTGAATGGTTATTTGATCATGATTATGGCTAAATAAATGGACGTACCCCATAATTATATTGATGCAAGCTGATGGAACAAAATGCAAGTGATTTTATACATATATATAGCTCATTTTTTGACCAGGCTGTCCCAGACCTCAAGTTTCTGATTCTCTGTTCAGTTAAGTTTATGGAGGAAGGAAACCAGGACTGGAGGCTCATTGTGTACACTTGAGAGAGTGGTACATATAGAAGCAACCAGGTATAACTAGCTGCTTGTTTTATTTCAGGAGCATGGATATAACCTGTCTGTTTTCTTTACTAGAAACTGCATGTACGGCTCGTACTAACGGAAGTAAGGCTTGGCTCCAAATTAACTTCGGCAGGTTCCATTCATTTGTCCCCTACAACATACTCCGAGCTCTGAACAAGAACTTCATTGGGGTGAGTTACTCAAGTTAAAGATGAAAGTTATCAAAGTTATTTTCCTGTCCAAGTTGAGGCCTCAAACCACTAGTTTAGATTTGCCGAGTACGTAGTGGAGAGAAGACACACATTATTGCACAGATGAAGGATCTTAGTCATCTTGATCTATTAGTTATCATCTTCATTCCAAATATAATCGAGTGTCCAGTGATCCCCTCATAATGGTAAGGTTGTGCATCATTTAACAGGCCACAACGTGTCTGGGGAAACAGAATAGGTGATAGTCTTGAGTGCTGTGTCAGTGACCTCCCCTACTTACTGGGTTCCAGCTCCAGTATAGAAGGAAACAAGAAGACACACATTCATTCCCAAAGGTACTGTCACAGCAGCAGGTAATGCAGACCCCTTGCCCTGTTTTGGAATTGCAATGATGCTTGCATCAAGTGTCAGGTTTCAGTGGGGATAGTCTTACAGAAGTATGGAACACTGCTAAAATTTAGATAGGAATGTCACTTCCTCGAGTGGGAGTGGGACTTTGTTTACCTTAGGTGAGTTTTCAACCTAGTAACATAAATAATTATGCTTGAAGATTTCTATTCAAAATTTCTGCACTTTTTAAGCTTAGGGGAAACACCCAGAGCTTAGACAGAGACATTTTTTAAGTTTTGGGCAGTTCTGGAGAAGGTTTTATGTGTAAAATTGCTCCTCAGAAAGTGAGAACACAGATTTTTAAACAGTAGGTTATATTAGAATCAAGAATTAGTGATAGTTCCAGACCAGAAGTGTTTGGCTGAAACCCTGAAAAAGTTATTTGAAGCTGAGAATATTTAAGTGAGGTTGTTTTTCAATTTCTTTCTGGAGCTATTAAATTTTCCACATTGCAAGTTGAAGTCAAATTAAATCCATTGAGTTGATGGAGAAAGAGGTAATTGTGTGAGAGTACAGTTACAGAGTCTTTTGAAATCTGTAAAGTAATGTTTTATGGATTTATAATTCACTGTATATTTCAAAATCATTAAATTTGTGTTATAAGTCAATTCTTTTTCTATTTTAATTTCATTCTTACTGTTAAAGATAATTCTGAAATATTGTGTGCTTATGTTTCGGTGAGAGACCACATTGTCAAAATCAAACCAAAATAAACATGATCTATCAAGTCAGATTTTGGTCTGGAATCTGGCTTGTCCAGTAGTAACATCAACCATGATCATAACACTGTATTCTAATGTCCCATTGCAGGCGCAATAATATGGACTGTTGAATTGGTTGCCTGAGCCAGGTTCTTGAATTTGTAATATTTCCACAAGGTTACATTCACCATATTTCTCAAAATAGTTAGACCGCAAATTAATAAGAGAATTCACATTTCCATTTTCTTTTTATTTTTTGTAGACTGATGCCTTGGAATCATTGTCTGTTTCACAACTGGGGGAATTGGCTGGTAATGGGACACTGAGGAACAGCAACGATGTGCAGAGAATTTTCAGAATCATCAATAATGGCACCATTGTTGAGTTCATTGATGCATTCAGCACTGCTGTTAACAAGGTGGGAAACCTTATCACTCTGTTTGAGATCAATCTCTGTTCATAAACACCACCACACAGCAATTTCTCCAGACAATTGATATCACTTCCAAAGTGATCATTACTGTTAACAATTTAATGCCAAATAAGTTAATTTTGGCATGGTAGCTCAGTAGTTAGCACTGCTGCCTCATAGTGCTAGAGACTCAGGTTCAATTCCAACCTCTGGTGACTGTCCGTGTGGAGTTTGCACATTTTCCCCGTGTCTGCGTGGGTTTCAAACGGATGCTCCAGTTTCCTCCTACAGCCCAAAGATGTGCAGATTGGATGAATAGGCCATGCTAAATCACCCAGTGTTCATGGGTATGTAGATTAGGTGCATTAACAAGGGGAAATGTAGAGTAATTGAGTAGAGAATAGTCTGGGTGAGGTACTCTTTGGACAGTCACCGTGGACTTGTTGGGCCAAATGGCCTGTTTCTATACTGCAGGAATTCTATTCTAAGTTATTAAGCCCACTTTTATTAATGATTCACATGATGCTCCAAATTTGAAATCCTAAAGGTAGTTAAAGTATTGCAAATTATAATTTGTATAATAATTTCAGATGCTGTATGGGCCATATGTGTGGATAATGACAAAAACAAAGTGTACAAAAAAAATCAAATAAAAATGCTGGAAATGCTCAGTAACACTGAGACAGCACCTGTAGAGAAAGAATGAGTTCACATTTCAGGCTGATAACCTTTTATCAGAAACCAAATGATATTGCCTTGCTTTGTCCCACAAAAATCCAAATCTATACCTTGCTTTTCTTCCTGAATATTTTTAAAAACTGTGTGGTACCATGTCCCGTGCCTGAACATTGAGCAGCACCCACCAGACTTGTAGGTGCTTGGCATGTCATTCCTTCATTGTCCATTGGAAGAGTGTCAATCTTTTTGGAGGTGATTCCTGCCCTGACTTTGTATTGAAAGTTGTTTTACCCCTGACCTTTTCAGAGCAAAGTGATTTTCTCTCCTGGCGTCCGAACAGCTTTGCTAAGGGAAGTTCTGAACCTCATTGAACCGATTCTTTCAAATGGCAATGTCTCTGAGCTCTACTTGTGGTTCGGGATAAGGCTGCAAGCACTGCTACCTGGACTCAATGAGACGATGGTACCTTCATTATTTGTCACTGAAAGCTGCAATGGATCTCAAGTCATGTAAGTTTAATACAGACTTCTTTTCAGTTCATTATCAACATTGAAATAAAAAAAACTTTGTATTTTTGCACTGATTACAAGAAAGAGCGTTTTTAGTTGGGGCGGAATGGTGGCTCAGTGGTTAGCACTGCTGCCTCACAGCACCAGGGTCCTGGGTTCGATTCCTGCCTGTCTGTGTGGAGTTTGCACATTGTCTGCGTGGGTTTCCTCTGGGTGCTCCGGTTTCCTCCTATAATCCAAAGATGTGCAGGTCAGGTGAATTGGCCATGCTAAATTACCCACAGTGTTAGGTGCATTAGTCAGGGGTAGATATAGGGTAGGGGGTGGGTTTCTCTTCGGAGGGGCGGTGTAGACTTGTTGGGCCGAAGGGACTGTTTCCACACTGTAGAGAATCTAAAAAAATCTAATCTAGTTAGATGATTGATACTGAAAACGTTACTGAACTGCACCACTTTCTTTGTGATCAAAAAATGGTTTTGAGTTACTTTTTTTAAAGTCAATGTTTATATCAATAATGGGCCAGATACTCAAGCTGATGTCAGCTGTCTGTAGATTGGGAAGGTAAATGAAAATTATGCAGTCAATCTAAAGAGTCCGTTTTTAACACTGAGTAGATCTTCACTTTTCCATTTCCCGACATGGGGCCCCAGTACTAATGGGGAGATGAGCAGATGAGGATGAGCCTGCATATGTTGCAAAGAAACCACAGGGCAAGGCTGGGACACAGATGTATAGGGTGGCACGGTGGGTCAGTGGTCAGCATTTCTGCTTCATAGCACTGGGGACTCCGGTTCGATTTCAGTCTCAGGTGACTGTATGAGGTTGCACATTCTCCCTAAATCTGCATGGGCTTCCTCCCATAGTCCAAAGATGTGCAGGTTAGATGGATTGGCCATGCTAAATTGCCCATTGTATCGAGGGATGTGCAGGCTATATGGGTTAGCCATAGCACACAAGGTTTCAAGGATGGGTGGTTGTGGATGGGATGTTCTTCAGAGGATTGGTGTGAACTGAATGGCCTGCTCTCACACTGTAGGGATTGTATGAGTTTTTTTGGGAGGATTGGATATGTATTTTTGGGAGGGGAGAAATGCATGTAAGTTTCTGTGAAAGTTTAGATCAATGTATAGAACTCCATGTTATCTTCAATGAAGAGACAGAGGAGAGAATCCCTGAAAATACCTGGGGAAGAATGGATGTGTCTTGGGAAGATTGGTTTCAGGAAATTCACACATTCTGAAAGCAGCAGCCAAAATTTTCATTGAATCATAGAATCCCTACTGTGTGGAAACAGGCAATTTGGACCGAGTCTACACCGACCCTCTGAAGAGTATCCCACCCAAACCCATCTCCCAACCCTATTACTCTACATTTTCTGTGACTAATGCACCTAACCTACAGATCCCTGAACAGTGTGGGAAAATGGGAATGTCCAATTCCCTTAACCTGCGCATCATTCTACTGTGGGAGGAAACTGGAGTACCCGGAGGAAACCCACGCAGACATGGGGAGAATGCGCAAACTCTACACAAACAGTTGCCCAAGGCTGGAATCAAACCGGTGTCCCTGGCGCTGTGAGGCAGCAGTGCTAATGTGTGAGCCACCGTGCCGTCCACATTAAAATGTTTGAGGCTACTCAGGAAAATGGCTGTGATAGTTGACTCCAAAGTGAAATTTTGCACTCTTGGGTCGCATTGGTCTAAACAAAGCATCACTTTTAATTGCAGTGATGTCTCTCTAATATGCATCTGTTCATCTTTTGTAGTATCTCCATATTGAGCTCAATCAAACAACAACTAGATGCCGCTGTTCGAGAAGCCATATACAGAAATATATTAACTTTCAATAATGGTAATGATGCAATGATTTGTATTATTTGCTAACTTTTACTTGTGTATTAGTAGAGAAAGCTGACTTCAAGCATTTGAAGCAGAAATTAATTGTTTATCTGATGTCTGACTAATTCTGATGACCTGACACACACTTGTAGCACACAGTGCAGAGGGATAGACAGACATGTATTCAGCTGCCAATTCACCTGAGGTCCAGATTCCAGCTATCTTGCTCAGAGAGGTGGAAACTGAAGGCTTGGTATCTCTCTGTTGGTGTAGCTGGGAGGATAAATCAAGCAGTTACATGTCACTCACTTCATTTAGCAAATGGTAGCCTGGAAAAAGAGGGCTTGAGATGGTGTAGTGGGTCAAGGGGATGGAATTGGAAGTTTTCAATGGAGATACCTACATTAAAAGATAATAAGTAAATACTACAGACACACGTTCTCTTCATAAATATAATACACTTTCAAATCAATTTATTTATGTTTGGTCTAATGGTTTTTTTGATCATATATTTGAGATTAATCACTGTAAGTGAGAGTGACTTTACATTATATGGTATCCTTAAAGCTGCACAATTTATTGGCTACTGCCATTTATCTTAGTCTACCTTGTTTTTATTTTCATTAACATCTATATATCTGAAGATTTATGAGATTGAGCATTCATATGAAAGGATTATTGTAGATTTGTTTTTAGAAAGTAAGTCAACATTTGTGTAGTTACTGACTTAAGACTTTTGGTTCCATGTTGCTGGCGTTGAAGTGTTTGAGCCATAGTGAGAAGTTGAATAGACTGGGCTATTTTGCCTGGAAAATCAGAAGCTGAGAGGTGACCTTATAGAAGTTTATAAAATCATGAGAGGCATGGATAGGGTGAATACTAAAGGTCTTTTCCCCAAGGTGAGGGAGTCCAAAACTAGATGGCATAGGTTCAGGGAAAGATTTAAAAGTGACTAAAGGGGCAACTTTTTCAGGCAGAGGAAGGTATGTGTATAGAATCGCTGCCAGATGAAGTTGTGGAGGCTGACACAATTACAGCTTTTAAAAGGCATCTGGATGGGTATATAAATAGAAAAGGTTTAAAGGGATATGGGCCAAATGCTGGCAAATGGGGTGGAGATAGGAACATGTTAAAAGTACATCAAGGCAAAATGTTAATTTGTTAATATCACAGTGTCATTTCAAGGTCATGCTGACCACTTGTCTACATCATTGCCCATCTGACTTTCTCATCTTTCTCTCCTTGATGAATCATGCACAAATATGCAAAACTGTAAGATTGCTAAAAACTTAATTGTGTCATCAGTGCTGAGTATTTGCCTTACATGTCTTGCATATTTGAAGAATGAATTTTACTTAACCAGCAAGTTGAACCGTTGTTGTATAAGGAATGCTGTTTTGAAAAACTTAGCAAATATTTTCCTGTTTCTCCCACAGTCTCACCCCTTCGTTGCTATGGGAACAACAGCTTTGTTGATTATCTCAACAATCGTTTCCAAAATTTCTCAGAGTTTCTCACACTGGAGGATACAATTCAACAGATTCCTCGCAGTCAACTTACTGAGGTAAAACAAAGTGAATTTCAAAAGTGTTTGTGTGCGACTCAGAAAATATAAAGTGGTAGCATAAACCCAATTTAAACTAAACTTCTGAGTAAGGGCCACTAGACCCAAACCGTTAACTCTGATTTCTCTCCACAGATGTTGCCAGACCCGCTGAGTCTTTCCAGCAACTTCTGTTTCTGTTTCTGATTTCCAGCATCTGCGGTTCTTTCAGTTTTTAAACTAAACTCGACAGGGTGTGGAAACCAGGAGGTCATTTAGAGAGAAACAGCAAAGTCTGCAGCATAATTGGAGAAACAGAAATTGTAAGTTATTGGATAGGTACAGCACAAGTGGGAGGATAATGAAGTCCTCAACTAGGTTTACTGTGCAGGTATTTGAACATACAGATTGCATTAAATAAAATTGGTGTGTTATGGTACTATTGCATACAGTTACACAGAAATATAATTTGTGATAAAACCAGAGACCTGGATCAAAGAAGGCAGGACTAAGTATTAAATATTCCAGGAGTTAAAAAAAGATAGGGAAAGAAGGAAAGCAGAACAGGCATGAAATAACTGCACAAAAGCCGGTATCCTGTCACCAAGTCACACCTTACTTATTGTGCAGAGTACTGTGGCTGTGGTCAGCCAGCTCAGAGTCAGTCCCCTGAACTGAGGAGATTCTTAAATCCCCTGTTTGTATATTTATATTTTCCTACTTTTCTCCTGTTTTTAAAAAATGACCCCCACACTACCACCAAACAGTGGTAGTGTTTATATTTTCCCCAGCACCCATGTTGTGTGTGCACAGGTGTGAGACACAGTGAAGAACAACAGGTGTACAAATCTTTATTCATTTTCCATCACCAGGAAGAAAGGGAACACCTGAGTGGCCAGTGACAAGGAGTGCCCTTCTTATCCAAGGGCAATGTTCTGTGGTCAAAGAAAAGTGAATGAACATTTGTTCTTTTTCACAACTGAGGAGATTCTAATCTCCTGGTTATATTTCTTTTTCTGTTTTTTTTAGTAACACTCTGACTGTGACCCAGCCAGTTCAGAGTCAGTCCCTTAGGCTGAGGGGATTCTGCATCTGCTGGTTATATTGTTTTTTTTCTCCTGGTTATATATTTTTCTTTTTTCTTACCCCCACATTATCGCCAAACAGCGGTAGTGCCTATTTTTCCCCAGCACCCATGGTGTGTGTGTGTGCAGGTGTCAGACACAGTGAAGAACAACAGGTGTACAAATCTTAATTTGTATTCCACCATGAGGGAGAAAGGAAACACCTGTGTGGCCCGTGACAAGCAATGCATTCCTCATCAAAGGGCAATGTTGTGTGATAAAAAAAAGTGAAGGGGAGGGCAGGGATTAAATCAAAATAGAGTTGGAGGAGGAAATAAAACACTTCACTCCCTGTGGTGCCCACCTCTCCATGAATAGCTATCCCCTGTTTATTTACAGCCCAGGCTGTAGCAATGTGAGCAGGCCCCAGCTGCAACAGGAGCAGCAGCAGCAATAGTAGTAACTGCTTGTGAATCCAATTGCAGCCCAGTGAAAAGAAAACAAACAAAAAACCAATAAAGAAGAAAACCAGAAGTCAAATGTCTCTTAGCTCAGAGAACTTTCCTCTTCTTCTACTCCCTTCTCACAGTACACTGGCTGTGGCCAGTCAGCTCGGGATCAGTCTCCAGACCTGAGGAGATTCTCATCTCCTGCTTACATTTTTTTTCTTTTTTTTGAAAACTGCCACTACTGCCTAACTGCGGTAGTGCTTTTTTTCCCCCAGCACCCATGTTGTGTGTGTGCAGGTGTGAGGCACAATGAAAGACAACAGGTGTATCAATCTTTATTTAATTTCCACCAACTGGAAGAAAGAAAACATACAAGTGGCCAGTGACAAGCAGTGCCTTTCTCATTCCCCCATTTATTTATTTTTTTCTTTTTTTTCCCAATATGCATGATTCCAGAAATGCTTAAAGACAACTATTCCGAGTGAATTTTATTCCCCGTTTATTTTTTCTTTTTTTTATTTCCCAGCATCCAAATCTCCTGGTTTTTTGTTTTCTTTTATTTCTTTTTTTCTTACCCCACACTACGGCCTAACTGTAGTAGTGCTTATTTTTTCCCCAGCACACATGTTGTGTGTGTGCAGGTGTGAGACACAGTGAGAGACACAAGGTGTATGAATCTTTATTCAATTTCCACCACCAGGAAGATAGGAAAATGCCCAAGTGGCCAGTGACAAGCAGTGCCCTTCACAAAAGGCAATGCTGTGTGATCAAACAGTGAAGGGGAGGGCAGGGATTAAATCAAAATAGAGTTGGAGGGGGAAATAGTGCACTCCACTCACTGCGGCACCCATCCCACGTTTATTTTTTTTCTCTTTTTTCCATTTCTTTTTTTTTTAGTGCTTATTTTTTTCCCCAGCACCCATAGTGTGTATATGCAGGTGTCAGACACAGTGAGAGACACAAGGTGTACGAATCTTTATTCAACTTCCACCACCAGGAAGATAGGAAAACACCTGAGTGGCCAGTGACAAGCAGTGCCCTTCAAATCAAAGGGCAGTGCTGTGTGATCAAAACAGTGAAGGGGAGGGTAGGGACTAAATCAAAATAGAGTTGGAGGGGGAAATAGTGCACTCCACACCTTGCGGCACCCATCCCCTGTTTATTTATTTATTTTTTAAACCCCCACACTACCGCCTAACTGCGGTAGTGCTTATTTTTTTTCCCCAGCACCCATGATGTGTGTGTGTGTGCAGGTGTGAACAGTCCTGTTTTTTTTTCTCTTCCTTTTGTGTGTGTGCAGGTGTGATACACAGTGAAAGACACAAAGTGCACAAATGTTTATTCAATTTCCACCACCAGGAAGATAGGAAAACACCCGGTTGGCCAGTGACAAACACTGCCCTTCACATCAAAGGGCAATGCTGTGTGATCAAAACAGTGAAGGGGAGGGTAGGGACTAAATCAAAATAGAGTTGGAGGGGGAAATAGTGCACTCCACTCCCTGCGGCACCCATCCCCTGTTTATTTATTTTTTTCTTTTTTTTTCAGAACCTCTGACCCTCCTGTTTATTTTTTTTTCTGAATCTCCGGTTTACTTTTTAAAAAAATTTAACCCCCACACTACCACCTAAGTGCGGTGCTTATTTTTCCCCCAGCACCCATGGTGTGTGTGTGGTGTGAGACACAGTGGAAGACACAAAGTGCACGAATCTTTATTCAATTTCCACCACCAGGAAGATAGGAAAACACCCGGGTGGCCAGTGACAAACACTGCCCTTCACATGAAAGGGCAGTGCTGTGTGATCAAAACAGTGAAGGGGAGGGTAGGGACTAAATCAAAATAGAGTTGGAGGGGGAAATAGTGCACTCCACTCCCTGCGGCACCCATCCCCTGTTTATATATATATTTTTATTTTTTTAAAATTTTTTTTAATATAGAATTGGAGGGAGAAATGATGCACTCCATTCCCTGCGGTGCCCACCTCTAATGTCCCTTTTTTTTTTATCCCACACTACCACCTAAGTGCAGTAGTGCTTATTTTATCCCCAGCACCCATGCTGTGTGACACAGTGAAAGACACAAAGTGCACGAATCTTTATTCAATTTCCACCACCAGGAAGATAGGAAAACACCCGGGTGGCCAGTGACAAACACTGCCCTTCACATCAAAGGACAGTGCTGTGTGATCAAAACAGTGAGGGGGAGGGTAGGGACTAAATCAAAATAGAGTTGGAGGGGGAAATAGTGCACTCCACTCCCTGCGGCACCCATCCCCTGTTTATATTATTTTATTAAACAAATTACAAAAACAGTTTACAACAAACAGTTACATTTACAGCTGCATACAAGAGACAGCAACTTTACACAGGAGAGGAGCAGCAAAGCCAGGCCCCAAACCCTACCATTCAAACAGTTTACAGGGACATGAGGACAAACCTCAAATCCCAGTTTTATAAAGAGACAACAGCAATGACAGTTGTACATTACACAGTTTATATTGCTCAGCCAGGACTTCCTGATTGGCTCAGGTTAACAACCCCAATCAAGATTCTCGTAGCCAATAACATCCACCTGGTTCCAATTACTACAAGGTGACAGTATTTATTAGGGAGAACATTGAAGTGGTGGAGAGAGAGGATAACCAAAGGGGCCAAGGAAATAATCTATTTGGCTCAGGCTAAATCACAGAAAAAGTTCAATTTTATTGCTCAGCATAGCCTATAGACCATCAAATATGAGCAAAGACGTCAAGGAACAATTTGCAATGAAATCTCAAAGCTGTGCAAGAATAGTAGTTCATGGAGCTCGTAATCATCAGTATAAATTAACTGGGATAGCAACACCAGAAGAGTCAAGATTTCCTTAAATGTATTCAGGAGAAACTTCTGCAGTAGCATGTTTCTAATCCTGTAAAAGAGCAGGTACAGCATAACTGGTTTTGGGGAAATAAGGTGGGCCAAGTGGGGGGAAAAAACGATGGTACAGTGAGCATTGTATCATCAGGTTTATTCTGGCTATGGACAATGCCAAGGAACAATGCAGAGAAAAGAAGAATTAACTGGGGAAAAGAAAACAGCTGGGGTTTATAAAATCATAAAGGGCATGGATACAATAATAGACAAGATCTTTTCCCTGGAGTGGGTGAGTCCAGAACTAGAAGGCAAAAGTTTAGGGTGAGAGGAGGAAGATATAAAAGAGACCTAAGAGGCAACTTTTTCATGCAGAGGGTGGTGCGTGTATAGAATGAGCTTCTAGAGGAAGTGTTGGAGGCTGGTACGATTACAACATTTAAAAGTCATCTGGATAGGTAAATGAATAGGAAGGGTTTAGAAGAATATGGGTCAAGTGCTGGCAAATGGGACTAGATTAGGCTAGGATATTTGGTTGACATGACGTATTGGACCGAAGGGTCTGTTTCCGTGTTGTACATTGCTATGACTCTATGACTCTCCTGGAGAAGGGCTTATGCCCGAAACGTCGATTCTCCTGCTCCTTAGATGCTGCCTGACCTGCTGCGCTTTTCCAGCAACAGATTTTTCATTTCTGATCTCCAGCATCTGCAGTCCTCACTTTCTCCTCTCTAATTTCTAACCTCATAAAAGAACAGATACAGGAGAACTGGTTTTAGGGCATAAGGCCAAGTGGGGAAAAAAATGGTGCAGTGAACGTTGTATCATCAGGTTTAATCTGGCTGTGGGCAATGCCAAGGAACAATGCAGAGAAAATATGAATGAACTGGGAAGAAGAACAGTTGGCCCAGATTAATTGGAACAAATGATTGTCATGCAATACAGTAACTGAACAATGGACTGATTTGAAGAATAGAGTGTTTTGGCCTTGTCAAAGTATATTTTCACAAAGGGGAAAGATGGAACAAATAAATCCAAAGCCCTCGGATGGTGTAAAAGATAACGGTTAAGATGAAGCAATTCTGCAAATCCCTTCCTAACAGCTTTGTGGAGTACCTGCACCTAGAACATAGAACATAGAAAAATACAGCGCAGTACAGGCCCTTTGGCCCTCGATGTTGCGCCGATCCTAGCCCACCTAACCTACACTAGCCCACTATCCTCCATATGCCTATCTAATGCCGTTTAAATGCCCATAAAGAGGGAGAGTCTACCACTGCTACTGGCAGGGCATTCCATGAACTCACGACTCGCTGAGTAAAGAATCTAGCCCTAACATCTGTCCTATACCTACCATCCCCTCGTAATAGCTGACTCCATACGTGGAAAAAGGTTCTCATGGTCAAAGGATTCAACATTTCAAGAAGACAGCTCACCACCACATTCTTCAAGAATGGGTGATTTAGGATGGGCAGTAAAAGTTGGCCTAGCCAGTGTAGCCCACATCCTCTGTAAGAATTGTCACAAAGTTAAAAGAAAAAGAGATAATCCTGCCATTACTAAGGAAGAAGATGCTACCTAGGTCACGATGAAACAGCAAGTCACTCAGCCACATATATATGCTGTCTGCACTTAACATTCATTAGAAACAAGGACAAGGAGTAGAGTTCATCCATGAATACTGAAGGAAATGATAATAGGAATTGCAGAAGCACTGGCCATAATTTTCTAGTCTTCCTTAGACTCTGGGTTCATATCAGGCGGTTGAAGAATTGCAAATGTTACATTCTTATTCAAAAGTGTAGAAAAATAAGCTGAGCAACTATAGTTTGAGCATGGTATTGGGGAAGTTTTAGAAGCGATCAGTTTGGACAAAGTTGAGAGTTGCTTGTCAAAAGTGGGTTAATGAACGAAAACCAGTACTGTATTATCATGTACAAATTGCTTGAGATTTTTGATGAGCTAGCAGAGAGTTAATGGGGAAGATGCTTTTGGTGTGGTCTAGTTTGACTTCCAAAGGGCATTCAATAAAGTTGCATCAGACCTGTAAGCAAATTTAGAAGTTGTGGAATAAAACCAATTAAAGCGTGGATCCAAAATTTACTGACTGAGTGATAGGAAACGTTGGGTGCTTTTTGGACTGATGGGATGTTTCAAGTGGAGTTGAAGAAATTCTAAGTGAAGGATAATTAACTTAAAAGTCAGCTTGAGGATAGCTCAGAGGAGGCTACATTGTCATGGTGATGGGTAGAGCTTCGGAAGTTTCTTTAGTTTCAGTTTATTTCATTGTTTCCTGAGAGAATGTTTAGTTGTAGTTTGGACTTGGTGTGGCTTATAGCTGACTAACATTCAAACAAGATAAAATGTGCTGAAAGCAGAGCAAAACCCTTACATCATGATTGATCATGTGGAGGTCGGTAAAGTTTAATCTCCACTCGAATTTTGTGAGAAACAATAGCTGCAAGCCTATTCTGAAATGAGTGGAACAAAAACAGAAAAGTTCGGCAGCTCTGGCAGCATCTATGGATAGAAATAAAATCCAACATTTTGGGTCCAGTGACCCTTCCTCAGAACCCGATATCACATCGACAATTCTAAATGCATAGGTCAAGTGCAGGTAAAGGGTCAGAGGGAGGGGTCCAGGTGGAGGGAGAGTGTTGGAGGTGAGCAAAGGGGTCTGTGGGATTGGGCAACCCAAAGAAATGGGCACAGAGGTGAAGGCAACTGAAGAAGGGTTCAATGTCATGCTGTACCCAAAATTCATTAAGGTGAGGACACAGAGGGATAAAATTGAGGTGGAATGAGTAGATATGTCTCCATGTCCTATCAAAGGAAGCAACAAACAAATGAGCTTGAAAGTGTTGGATAAGTAACCACAACAAGGGATTTGAAGCATCTATAATAAAGAGAGGGTAAATGGAAGCTTTACCTCCAATAGCTGGAGCTAAGGAAAATTCTCCAGAGGACTGTGGCAGACTTGCTTATTGGGAAGTAGGAAACTTTAAGATTGATGTGCGTTATAAAGAATTTTTTTGGGGGGAATGGCTCTAAATGAATTGCTGTAAAGCGCCAGCATGGATTTGATGGCTACCTTCAGTGCTGTAACCATTGCATCATTCTATAAGTGAGTTAACATGCTCAGTCATCTCATTGATTGATTGCAATCACTCAAGCCCAATAATAAAGGATTATAATAATCTGAAATGATAATTTAAAAATTATTAATGAACTAATAGTTTTGAAGAAGAGTCCTACTGGACTTGAAAGATTTACACTTCACCTCTCTCCAGGTGCTGTCAGACATGTTGTGTTTTCTAGCTCTTTATGTTTATTATTTTGCATCCCCAGCATCTTTTGTATTATCATTTTACATTAATGTACCAATATGTCTTGATTAAAATAAGATAAAAACAACCGAAAAGCTTTATCCAATTCTTTGTGATCATGTACAGAGAAATATCCGCACCTGAAAGCAATCACTTCTCTGTAGAAATTACACATTTAAAAGGTTTGTAAATCACCATGTTATTATTGAGTGCAATATGATGGCTCAGCGGTTAGCACTGTTGCCTCACTACACCAGGGACCCAGGTTCGATTGTGACCTCGGGCCACTGTCTGTGTAGAGTTTGTACATTCTCCCAGTGTCTATGCGGGTTTCCTCCGGGAGCTCCGGTTTCCTTCCACAGTCCTAGAGATGTGCAGGTCAGGTGAATTGGCTGTGCTAAATTGCCCTTGATGTTGGGTGCATTATTCAGGGAGAAATGAGTCTGGGTGGGTTATTCTCCGGAGGATCAGTGTGGACTTGTTGGGCCGAAGGGCCTGTTTCCACATTGCAGGGAATCTAATCTAACCTAATTATATGCTTTGACTCCTAATAGAGACTAGTCAACATGTTTTAACTATTCAATGGCCAAGGCAAAATTATAGAATCATAGAATCCCTACAGTGTAGAAGCAGGTCATTCAGCCCAAACCAACCCTCCAAAGAGTATCCCACCCAGACCCAAACCCTGTCCCTATATTTCTCATGGCTAACCCACCTAGCCTGAATATCCCTAGGCACTATGAACAACTTAGCGTGGCCAATCCACCTCACCTGCACACCTTTGGACTGTGGGAGGAAACCGGAGCACCTGGAGGAAACCCACGCAGAATTGGGGTGAACGTGCAAACTCCACACAGACAGTTGCCTGAGGCTGGAATCAAACTCAGGCCCCTCGTGCTGTGAGGCAACAGTGCTAACCACTGAGCTACTGTGCTGCCCGAATGGTTGTTTAAATGTTTGATAAAACTGGTTTTGCCAACTTTGTGATTTGCAAGAATGCCAACGCACTGGGGAACAGCATTTAGTACCATGTGAAAAATGTGTGCTGATTGGTTGACATGTGGATGTGGTGATAGAGATGTTGCAGTTAATGATGACTGACGTTAAATGCTAAACTGTGACTAGTTAAATGAAGCAAGTTGATTCTGACTCTGAAGAATCAAAGAGTGGCTGTTGCCTGTTTTAAAAGTTGGAACAGTTGCCATGTGTTTGCATGTTGTTATCAGTAAGTGTTGTGCTAATTCTTGTCACAATCTGGATTATCTGGCAAATGCTGTTCAATTGCTGAATCATATTTAATGTTGGATACCATGTCTTGATTTTGCAACCATGGATGTAGGCAGTAGCTTGGTTTCTGTGAATAGCTAAAGAGACATACTTTTGATCTTATCTGCTAGACTTTGTAACTTATAGCCTATATACCCAACAATGGAGTAAGAATGAGAATTCATAGATTACATTACTACTCAATTGTATGATAAAGCAGAATGTCTTTCTGACTTGATGGCAACTTCCTGTTAGATGCTGTCAACCCCACCGGCCAATCAAACACCTATCTGCTCTCATACAGCACAAGATCATTGTTCCCTTACAATGGTATTCTTGAGAGATGTCCTGATGAGTGCACAACACAAAGCTTCGATACAATATGTCTTCTTTCAGCAATATTCACCTTCTTGATGACTGGATCTGGACAGATCATTTCAAGGATGAAGTATCTGATTTTCTTACACTGAGCCCACTATTTGCTTTCACCTCCCCCGCCCCATTCATGCTCAATAAACATAGTGATGATGATCGTGCAAAATTCTCCTTACCAAACCAAACTTCAAACAAACAAAAAAATGAAAACACCAAATTTTGAGCCAACTTTGATTGTCCCAGGTGTAAAAATAAATGCAGCTGTCATTACAAATTTATTAAAATTTTCAGTAGCCTTCAGTGAATGACACTATTAATATAAAATTGAGAATTTTCCTCTTGTTTTTACAGGTGTTGAAAACCATTGATCCCAGTGGATTGGCTGATCTTCTGAACAGGCCGAGATTCATTGACAACAACAAGATTCTGATCACAGTGTTAAATACTTATGGATCAGTTCAGAATCTAGTTACATTTATTGATGTTTTCAACCAAAAAGTCCAAGATGTGAGTTTCAAATATTACGTCCCTGATTATATGATGTGCAGATAAGTTATAAAAGTTCTTTCAATACAGTGTCTGTTATAATACTGGGTGCAAGCTGAAGTTCTGATCGCAGCTTTAAGTGCCTCTTAGTGGGAGGACAAGGTACGGATATGTACAGGTGCTTCTACACCACTAACTGCATGTAGCCTTTGGAGAGGGGTGGACACTGTAAAGTGGGAATTTTGCTTTATCTCCCATTCCAACTTCATTTAGCGCCCTCTCTCTACCTTTGTTGGTTTTTATAGAATAAAATCCCTACAGTGTGGAAACAGGCCATTTGGTCCAATAAGTCCACACCAACTCTCTGAAGAGCATCCCACCCAGACTCACCACCCCTCACCTTGTCCCTACAACCCCCATGGCTAATCCACCAACCTACACAGCTCTGGATACTATGCGTAGTTTAGCATGGAGGAGAAAGTGAGGACTGCAGTTGCTGGAGATCAGAATCGAGAGTATGGTGCTGGAAAAGCACAGCAGGTCAGGCAGCATCCAAGGAGCAGGAGAATCAACATTTTGGGCATAAGCCCTTTGCCCGAAACTTCGATTCCCCTGCTGCTTGGGTAGTTTTGTATGGCCAATTCACCTGGCCTGCACATCTTTGGATTGTGGGAGGAAACCGGAGCACCCGGAGGAAACTCACACACAGGGGGAGAATGTGCAAACTCCTCACAGACCTGAGGCTGGAATTGAACCTAGGTCCCTGACACTGTGAGGCAGCAGTGCTAACCACTGAACCACTGTTTGCATTGCCCTTAAAGGGCTTTACATGTAAGTTAATCAATTGGAAAACCTGGGTGATTTACTGGTGGTGCTTAATAGATGGAGACAAAATACCAAAGGTGATTTGGTGATGGGTAAAAAATAGTCACTTGGGCATAAGAACACATGTGTAAGGTACAAAAGAATTTAAAAATTGCATATGGGTTCTTGTGGTGCAGTGGTAAATCCCTACCTTACGGCCAGGAGACCCCAGTTCAATCCCCATCTGCTCCAGAAGCATGCAGTAACATCTCTGAACAGGTTAATGAAGAAAATATCTAAAACTACATGTAGACAGGTTAATTGGGATACATAAAGTTTGTGAATCTTTGTTGCATGGAGTGTACACTGATGTCCAGTCTAATGTATGTTCTTCACCAACATAATTAAAACAAATGACTTGGTCGTTAACCTCATTTTTACTTCTGGAACCTTACTGTATTCCCATTAGTGAATGTATTTACTTCAACAGAGGTAACTGCAGACTGCAAATACTTAATTACTTGTCAAGTGTTTTGGAATGTTTGAGGTTGTGTAAGGAGCTATTTAAATGCAAGTTGCTTCCTTTATAAAATCATGTAACGCAGAAGGAGATTGTTTGGTCCAATATCCCTCTACATACTCTTTGAAAGCACTGTCAATTTAATCCCATACCCGCATTCTTTCCTCACAGTCATCCAAGTTTCTCCTTTCTATTTGCATCTATAATCTTACTTTGAAAGGTACTGTTGAATCTGCTTTGAGTATATTAAAGATAGAGTTGATAGATTTCTCAATACCTGTGGTGTGCAGAGTTATAGGTATGGGATGAACAGAAGGCATTGAAGCGATTGGTCAGCCATGATTATATTGACTAGTGGTATTGATGGGCTGAATGGCTTGTTCCTATGTTCCTGCATCAGCACCCTTTCACATTGTTTAATCCAGACCACAATTTATGTAAAAATAATTGTGTTTTGATAACTATCTTAAATTTGTCCTCTGGTTACTCTCTCCTATCAGTGGAAACTGATTCTCTATACCTACTCTATTAAAATCAGTTATTTGAACCCCCTGAATAAATCTCACCTTCACCTTCTCTGCTCTAACCTACTTTCTATCTACATGACATTCTGCAGGGTACCAGCTGCCTGTTAAACTGACACTATAAGATAGTAACAGCACTGGTAAGATGGAGAACATAACTGCAACAATTATATTGCACTTTTAGCACTAAGATAAAGTCTCAAGTTTACAAAGACAGGAAGGGTGAAGAACTGAGGGGTGACCTTATAGAGGTTTATAAAATCATGATGGGCATGGATAGGGTGAATAGCCAAGGGTAAGGGAGTCTAAAATTGGAAGGTGTAGATTTAAGGTGAGAGGGGAAAGATTTAGAAGGGACCTAAGGGACAATTTTTTTCACACAGAGGGTGGTGTGTGTAAGAAATGAGCTACCAGAGGAAATGATGGAGACTGATACAATAATGACATCAGAATGGGCATATGAATGGGAACGGTTTAGAGGGATATGAGCCAAATGCTGGCAAATGGGACTATTAAATTCGGATAACAGGTTGGCATGAACAAGTTGGACCAAATGATCTGTTTTTGTGCTGTATATCTCTACAATTCTATAACAAAGGCATAACCATGGGTTGCTGCAGCAAATGAGAGCAGGTGCATCGTTCATATTCCACAGTGCATTAAATCCAAAACTGAGTTGTAATTCATGCTGCAAATTTTATATTGTTGCAGATAATGAGAAAGTAACACCAGCCTTGTGATGGAATAGAATCTGGTTGAACTGGTTTTTGACAACTTACGCATATTTGAAAGTGCTTCCTTTCACACTATGCAAACAACCTGCTTGCATTTGATTTTCATACAATAAACTGAAAATCTGAATTTTTCATGCGGTCCACTGAATCTTATTTGGAATTTGAAGTGTAATCGTTATCACATGCTTTTTCTTTTAGAAGTGTTGCACTTTGAAATAAAGTAAGCTGTATACAGCAAGCAGAGTGTTTCATTTTTTGAAGCGAAACAATGTCTCTTTCTTTTGCAGAATCGTCTGACAGATGATAATCGAGTTGCACTCCTGGAGGTTTTCTGGTACCGCTTTGTGACAGCATTGTCTGAAAACAATGGCACAGATGTGGATGAATGGCTTAATGTCAGACTGCAACCCTATCTGCTTTTTATCACAACTGATCTCTTGGCTTCCAACATCACCCTGAAAATTCCGTGCTTTCCTTACAGGAAAATGTAAATACACCCACATTAATTTCTAATTATATAGAAACGTTCCTTGCCGGATTCTTGCTCAGTACTAGTTTGGATATTGCATCAACCTCAATACTTCCTGTTGAATGTTTATGTATAACTCACTTCAGTTCCAAGTAGGCAACGCTGGACTGTAATCAGTTTCTGCTTCAGGTGTATCTGGGAACTGCAGCATCTACATCACATTTATCATCGACAGTATCTAGTTCAAGTTGGAATTTATTTGTTTCCACTTGCTAAATACGTAAGAGTAATACAATCATCATCCCCAATTATGTGAACTGTTGATTGAGGAAAATTCATATAACCCTCATCTGAAAAAAAAAGTCTTCCTTTTATTTATTATGTGCAGGGAGTTGAAAACAATGGAGGAAACCCAAACTCCAAAAATGTGAATGTTTTGCTGAATTTAACAGCAGAAACACACTTGACTTGTTTCCTTCCATTCTTTCTCTCTCAGCTAGCCAGCTGCCTGTCTGGTCGGCTGCTGGACAGATAAACAAGCAGAAAGTTGTGTAGAATAGTTCTAGGAAATCAAAAGGACAGTAGGCTGCAGTTTGGGGAACAGGCTGTTGTCCATGATTGCAGATGACAGATTTGGTGGGTGAGTCAGAGAGAGTGAGGCAAATGGTGTGATTTATAGAAGGAGGCCAAATTCTTCCTTAAGGAACATCCTGCTCTACCTAGGTCACAAAGTGTTTTCTTTAAGAAAACAACACTCAGCTTCTGGGTCTCATAGATCTCACCTCCCTTCCCAAGCTCTAAGGACCCAGATAACTGAAGGAGAAAGTGAGGGCTGCAGATGCTGGAGATCAGAGTTGAAAATGTTGCTGGAAAAGCGCAGCAGGTCAGGCAACATCCAAGGAGCAGGAGAATCGACGTTTCGGGTATGAGCCCTTCTTCCTGAAGGATACTAATGCCTGTGGGATACTAATCCCAAGCTCTAAGGACCCAGGTAACTAAAGGATAAAGTGAGGACTGCAGATGCTGGAGATCAGAGTTGAAAATGTTGCTGGAAAACGCAGCAGGTCAGGCAGCATCCAAGGAGCAGGAGAATCGACGTTTCGGGTATGAGCCCTTCTTCCTGAAGGATACTAATGCCTGTGGGATACTAATGCACTAATACCCTTTTAGTTCACTACAATCAGCAACCTTATTTCTAAAATTCCTTGGAGTTTCTCTTTTTCAGCTGTAACTCTTGAATGATAAAACTGGAACTCCAGATTGTTTAATATAAACCCTTATTGTTCAGCTCTCACAGGAACTAATATTCTGCTAAAGCAAGGCATTGTATTTTAGTTCAAAGATATTAATGGAAGAAGAAAGAGGATTGTGGTTAGGATTATTAGTTCAGAACCCTTGATTATTAAATGAGTAACATATCACTATGCTACCATACTCAGTGTGCAAAAGAGCACCCATTCCTGTATATCTTGACCAGCTTGTTATCCTTTGGCTATGTGTTTTGTTCTCTAAAAATAATTATGTTAGACAATTTCCATCAGAAAACCAATTACCAAAGTCATAGGAAGAAAGAAGTGAAAAGTGCAGAAAAAACTTAATTCCTGTCACTTTGATTTTCAAATCATTCCCACTACAGAATCTCCAAGGCAAGGTAGATGTGACATTGAGGTATTTATGGAAATGGCACCAAAGCAGTGCCTCCTAAACTTTCTACCCACCGTGACCCCCATTTTGAAGCCTGCAAATTGTTGTGATCCCTCAGTGAGAACTGTCTGAGTTGGAGCACAGCTGTACAGCTGTGGTGACTTAGTCAGAGAGCTCCACAAGTGACCTTTGTTGCCTCAGAGCGTGCAACCCGCTTGGACTCTTGGCTTGCACTTATAACAATGTAAGCACCAGAAAAAGAAAATGGGATCATAAATATCAATGTGACATAATTTAATATCATGAAATTTCCTAATGTCTTCACTGTCAGACTCAGCAAAGGAGTAGAAAGTGGGTCGAAGTTTGCTTTTGTTTGTATTTGTAGAGAAAGAAAATTAAAGTTGTGGGGAAATGCTAGAAGAGACTTGTTTTGTTTTTAAATTGAACTGTAAGATATTTCGAAAAGACTTCTAATTTAATTTGATTTGACTTATTATTGTCACATGCACCCAGATACAGTAAAATGTTTTATTTTATTTGCAGTGCAGGCAGTTCATACCATACAAAGTGCATTAGGGTAATAGAACAGAGCGAGGAATACAATGTTATGGCTGCAGAGATGGTGCACAGACAATGCGATCAACATTAAATACTGGATTAGAGTGGTGCTGGAAAAGCACAGCAGTTCAGGCAGTATCCGAGGAGCAGGGAGATCGACGTTTTGGGCAAAAGCCCTCTTTCCTAATGAACGCCTTTGCCCGAAATGTCGATTTTACTGCTCCTTGGATACTGCCTGAACTGCTGTACTTTTCCAGCACGACTCTAATCCAGAATCTGGTTTCCAGCATCTGCAGTCATTGTTTTTATCTACCTAATCAACATTAAATATAAAATTTGAGACATCCATTCAGAAGTCTAGTAACAGCTGTTCTTGAATCTATTCGTATGTGTATACAGTACTAATCTTTATATCTTCTGCCCAACAGAAGAGGATGGAAGTTAAAATGACTTGGATTAGGTTAGATTCTCTACAGTATGGAAATAGGCCCTTCAACTCGATAAGTCCACCACAACCCTCCGAAGAGTAACACACCCAGACCCATTCCCCTACCTTGTATTTACCCCTGACTGATGCACCTAACACTATGGGCAATTTAGCATGGCCAATTCACCTGACCTGCACATCTTTGGATTGTGGGAGGAAACTGGAACACCCGAAAGAAACTCACGCAGACACGGAGAGAACGTGCAAACTCCACACAGACAGTTGCCCAAAGTGGGAATTGAACCCAGGTCTCTGGCACTGTGAGGCAGCAGTGTGAGCCACTGTGCCGCACCAGGGATGGGAAGAGTCTTTGATTATGTTGGTTGCAGAGTAAAAAATAGCCTTACAGATTGGACAAATGGAGCTGAAATTGTCTTTCTTGTTCAATCCAGATCCTTATCTAAATAATGAAAACACATTAGTACCCCATCTAGAGTTGTTGGTAGGTTTGATGTCAAATTTTATAAATCTGTAGCTCTGATATAGTGCCAAGAACATTGTGTTCTGAAATTCCAAGAAAGCCTGGAATTGGGGTATGGTGCACAGTAAGTTTTAAAATCTGGGATGCATCTTCTATCTATCATTATGTTTTTCACACTTGTATATTTAATGTATTTATAAATAATGTATAAAATATGGAAGTGTAAGTTTGGGGGAATATAGGGTTCCACATTGTAATTTGCTTTTCTCTTTCATCATGTTACACAATCATTTATTTTGTTCAATGTCTTTTAAAAAAAAGACTTGCAATAATACCTGAAGAGAAGGTTAAATGTTAACATATTCTTAAATTTTACATTTAGTGTGAGAACATTGAACACCCTCTACAGTAACATAACTTCCAGTAAACAGAGAGAAATCTATAATGGGATCAAAATTTATTTACAACAAGGTAATGAAAGTATTTTTTCACTTTTAAAGCATTTTATTTATGTAATAAAAGTACCATAATCTTTGAATTGCTTTGTGACCTATATAGAATATGTTTGCACCAAAACCAACTCCCTCTACCCTATATCACCCATGGCTAATGCACTTAACCTGCACGTTGCTGGACAGTGGGAGGAAACCAGAGGAAATCCCCACAGTCACAGGGAGAATGTGCAAACTACACACAGACAGTTGTCTGAGGCTGAACCCGGGTCCCTGGTGCTGTGAGGGCAGCAGTGCTAACCACTGTGCTGCCAGTTTGAAGGCAATGGGAAGATGAGAAGCTGACTTGACACAAAAATGAAAAATGTGAAGTGTATTTTAAACTTTGTGACATAACTGCATTAAGTTAATGCTATTTTATTTTCTAAAAATGGATCCAAAGCATTGTATTTATTCGCTGAAAATGTGTTGCTGGAAAAGCGCAGCAGGTCAGGCAGCATCCAAGGAACAGGAGAATCGACGTTTCGGGCATAAGCCCTTCTTCAGGAATCATTCCTGAAGAAGTGCTTATGCCCGAAACGTCGATTCTCCTGTTCCTTGATGCTGCCTGACCTGCTGCGCTTTTCCAGCAACACATTTTCAGCTCTGATCTCCAGCATCTGCAGTCCTCACTTTCTCCTCAAAGATTGTATTTATTCGAACAATATTTACATTGCAGAACCTAAACCCAAATGCTACAATGCAAGTGATCCAGTTCTGAACTCCACTGCTTGGTTTGTTGACTACCTGGGACTGTTTATGAATGAAATATCGCTGACAGATCTTCAGTCTTTCTTTGATGATGAGACACAGGTAAGTGTTTTATTTGCTTATTAATATAAACACAGATGTGACTGACTCTTGGAAAAATTGATTTGCTGTCAGAGCTCAGTTGCAACAAGATGCCAATGTGTGACCAGCCTGCTGTTGAGACCATTAGCTAGCTTAGTATTCATACCTCAGTGCTTAAATGATACAATCATACAAATGTATTTTTTAAGTCATTAATCATGAAAATTTACCAACATGCATTAGGTCAAATCAAGAACTTTTACAAACAGGTCTAGGTATCACTGAAAGGTGGCCTCAAACCCAGAACTTGGTAATCAAGAGATCGCCACCAAGAAAATAATTTGGGTATTGTGCTTTGATAGCCCTGTTCTAATTCAGTGCAGACCAAGCTATTTGCTTCAGTCGAATTTCTGGGGTGGGGGGCTATTGTTATTTTTGTTATGATCTGTTAGGAGATCTGCCATTTACAAAATCCTCTAATCTTTCTCTTCATGTTTCTCAGCTCTCTCCCGATGGGCCAAATGGCCTGCTGCCACACTGAAGGGATTCTATGTTTTGGATAATATGTATCCAACCAGTAATCAAAGTTTCTTTGACAGGTTCAGTTTTCAGTCTTATAAACCCCTTTATTCAGAGATGCAGCCATTAGAAATGTGACTGGCTGTAATGGTGTTGACATTTTTCAGGGTATTCTTCACATGCTGCCCCCTTTTCCCTTGCCTTGGAAATGATGGGTACCAGAATGAGAGTGTGACCTTTGGATCTGGCTCCCATTTTGCCATTTTTACAGTTCTTCTGCATTTCCCCAACTCCACAAAAGTTGAACCCTTGGTTTCTGTTCAGTGCTACTGTAAAACATTTTGTTGCGCAGTGAATATTGAAGCATCAGTTTCAGTAAGGAATGTAAATAGTGCATTATTTGATAAGTCATTTATATTAAACTCTGCAGCTTCAAGATTTTGTGGCAAACCCTGAAAACCAGGCGCTTTTTAGGAAACTGATGTTATCCACTGAAATCACAAAATTCTTTATTAACTTGCTGTTGAAAAACAACTCGCTTGTTAATGCTACAAGGTATGTTGAGCACTAACTTTCCAGAGTAAAAATAAAGTGATGTTTTGAAAACACTGTGACGTAAAGCCAACTCAGACAAGGTGCAGTGGAGGTTTATTGAAATAGAATGCAATGAGACTAGATAATCTGGGAGTTTTCTCCTTATAGCTGAGATGGTTCAGGATAAGATTTAATAGGGGTGTTCTAAATTATGAACAACTTTGATAGATGAAAATTTTTCATTGGCAGGAAGATCTGTAAATGTAAGACACAGAATATTGATGAATGTCAAAGCTTGAAGCAGATTTTTGTTAAAATTTAAGTAAATTGTTACAATCTGAATGTTAGTGGAGGCAGATTCCATGCTAATCTTCAAAATAGAATGGGATACATGCATATAAAGTTAAATATTGCAAGACTCTGGGGAGGAATGAGGGTATGGGACTAACTAAATAACTTTTTCGAAGTGCTGATATGTGCATAATGGGTTGAAAGGCCTCTTGGATTAGATTCCCTACAGTGTGGAAACATGCCCTTCAGCCCAATAAATCCACACTGACCCTCTGAAGAGTAACCCACCCTGACCCATTTTCCTCTCACTAATGCACCTAACACTACGGACAATTTAGCATGGCCAATCCACCTGATCTGCACATCTTTGAACTGTGGGACGATACCAGAGCACCCAGAGGAAACCCATGCAGATATGGGGAGAATGTGCAAACTCCACACAGACAGTCGCCCAAGGCGGGAATCGAACCCAGGTCCCTGGTGTTGTGAGGCTGCAGTGCTAACTGCTGAGCCACCATTCTGTATGTATCTGTATTATCTTTAGTTTGTTGTTTTTGCTGAAGCTATGCAGATTAATCCTTAGTAGGCAATGGCCTTGTGGTATTATTGCTGAACTATTAATACTGAGACCCAGACAATGTCCTGGGTTTGTATCCCACTGAGGTAGATGGTAGAATTTGAATTCAATAAACATCTAGAATTAACAGTCTAAGATGATCATGAAACTGTTGAAAAAAATGTTCACTGATTTCCTTTCAGGTGGGAAATTGCCATCCTTACCTGGTCTACAGGTGACTCCAGACCCACAGTAAATGGTTGCCTCTTACCTACCCTCTTGGTAATGAATTCTAGCCTGGGCAGCGATGCCCTCATCCTGTGAATGAGCAAAACAAAATTAGCTCAATCTAATAAAAGTTATCTTAAAATGTCTTGTCTTACAAGACGCCTGAAAATGATTTAACGAGCCTGAAGACGAATGATAAGTTGATCCAATTGAAATAAATCTGGACAATCTGGTAGAATTCTTACTTGCCTGATCAAACCAGCAATGTCTACCCCAAGGGAATTTGTGAATAAAGTTTTGCCCCACAATCTTTGAAAAGCTCATCAATATGACCACTGCAATTACATCCTTAACTCATAGAGGAATGATATGGAGGTGCTGGTGTTGGACTGGGGTGGACAAAGTTGAAAATCATACGAAACCAGGTTATAGCCCAACAGGTTTATTTGAAAGTACAAGCTTTCGGAGTGATGCTCCTTTATCAGGGAGCTAGTGGGGCAGGATACATAGGACACAGAATTTAATAAGTAAAAAACAAAGTGTCATAAAACTGATATGATGTATTAGACAAACCTAGATGGCTATTAAGTCTTTAATCACTTAGATGCAGGTTTCAATTGATTAATATGTAAATCCCAGAATGTCTTTTGTGTCGCTGCCTGAGATAACTTAAGGTTTTATCAGTATATAATAAAAAGGTGACATCTCAGTTCAGACAGTGCATTAAAGGTGTAAAGTTAGAGTCTATCTGTGGCCCAACGTTGAGTCAGACTGGTTTTATTTCTAAAGTAGTAATCTATAACATATCACATTGACTGACTGCCTACAGATTGTGTGTTTTTTGAACAAAATAGACTGTATCTGCAAATGCAAATTCACCCCATAGATGTGTGTGTGTGTGTGGACGTGTGTGTGTGTGGACGTGTGTGTGTGTGGACGTGTGTGTGTGTGTTAGCCTGCTTGAAAAACCATGTGCATGAGAGTGACTGGGTATATACCTGTGAGAGGGGGTGCGCGCACGCATGTGTGAGAGACCATGCATGTGTATGAGAGAGTGACTGAGGTTGAGTTGGAGGATAGTCCATCAAATTATATTCCTTGCACTATAAAGTGTCTTAAACTTCTTTATATTCAACTGTGAGGGATCACCATCCTATCACTAATATTAACCTTCAGAGTCAGGTAACACCATTTCACATGAATATCTCATTGCCTGCCTCCAAGGTTATAGTAAGTACTCACAGGTGACATTGTAGAATGTAACAGGTAAAGTTGCCATAATACCAGAGGACCATAGGGTTGCTGTTTCCAGAGAGAGAGAGAGAGAGAGTTTGTTAATCTGAAAGTCACCACACCTCAGGCAAGGGGAAAGATTGAGAAGAAAGGGCCTTCATGGTAACCTCAGGTGGTGCAGGAATTGAACCTGTGCTGTTGCTGTCACTGTGTTGCAAACTAGCCAGCCAGCCAGCCAGACAGATGTGAGGGTTAGTTAGCTCAGTTGCCTGGATGGCAACTGTAATATAGAGTCTTGCCAACAGAATGGATTCAATTCCCATGCTGGCTGAGATTACCTTGGAGGTCCCACCTTCTCAACCTTATCCTTTTTCTGAAGCGTGATGACCCTCCAAATAAGACAGCATTAGTCATCTTTCTCAAATAAGAGAGCAGCTCTAAGGTCTGGTAGGACTATGGAATCTTTGCCTAAACTTTACCTTGTATAATGTGAAAATTGACCTAGTCACCTATTCTAGAATTTGATTGGTAGAGATCAGAGAGATTCATCTTAGAAAATGATGTGAGCTATCTAAAGTCAGCTTTTAAGACAATACATTTTGACTTCTGAAAACTTGATTAAATTTACTGCAGGTCTTTTATATCTCTGTCAGAAATGTAGTGCACCAGCGTTCTTGAAGACAAATTAACCTAACCTATAATGGATCTCTTTTGCAGTTTGCCAGACTCTCTTGTTTGCTTTATTCTTGGTACTGATGCACTTAAGTCCTTGAATGTGCAGCAAATTCTGGCTATAATTAGCAAGGTCAATGATGTCTGTAGACTCACTTCTCCATTCAACAAAACTGGGGATGGATCTTTTCTGAGCGATGAAGAACGAAAGGTAAATTAGAAAAAAAGTTTTTGCAAAAATTAATTTGAATGAGTCTGCCTGTATTATATTAAAATAGAAGATAGTCCATGGTTAAGGACCTTCATTTGTAAACTGGAAATCCATTTTTAAGCTTGAAGCAGATCTACTCTGAAATCTTGTTTTATGCTGTCATTATAGTATTTTAGCTTTCCTTTGGTTATTTTGTTGTAACCTTTATTTTAAATGTATTTTAAATGTTATTAACATGTGACTTCAGTAATGTAGTACAGACTGAGGTGGTTTCTATTAAATTATTACATTGCATACTCAGTCATTCATAGCCATTCCCAAGATTTAGGGTGACCACATGATATAGTCATAGAATCACATTTAAGTGTTTGCAGCACCAGCTTTACAGCCATTTTAGGTAAAGAAGTTTCTCCTGAGTCCCCTTTTGAAATTATTTGTGACTGTTTTGTAGTTAAGGTCCATGTTTCTGGCCTTCCCTGAAAGCTTCACTCCGTCATTATTATGACATTTTCTCTATACCTGATCAAGCCCTTGCATAATTACGAAGAAGCCAAAACAGGTCACTTCTCAACCTCCCCCCTCCTTTCTGGAAGAGGAACCCCAATCTGTTCATTATTTCCTGATAGGCATAACCTTTCAGTTCCGGCATCATGCTGATAAATCAGTTTTGCATTTCAGAAATTGTCTTCATTGCTTCTTTTCTTTCAATATAACACAGAGATCAGAACTGTGTGCAATACAGTCTAATAATGCATGTTTAGCAAAACTCTGCTTTTCAGTTTTATCGCTTTTAAAGAAGGTATCCACAGCTGTACATTTCGATGGCCTTATGAACCTACATTGCTACCTTTTGTGATTTGGGAGTCAAAATCACTGATCTGTTTGTCCTCTGCTTCATTTAGATTGTTTTCCACGAACTATCTGGCCTCTTTATTCTGTTGCTAAAATACTACATGTACCTCCTCAAGCTTATATCGAAGTTCATTTTCTCTCAGCGAGTTTATACATGACTTCCTGTATTTTGTAACAGTTCTCCCTCACCACGTCCCAAGATTTGTGACGGTCATAAGTTTTGATGTTGTACCCCTAATTCTTGAGACCAACTGTCTTGTGTTCTGAGGTGCCATGACACCATTTTCAAAGCTGTTGTGGTCAACTTTGTCGCAATATTTAACTTGGGATGTCTGTGAATAAACTGACTATGTGGTATTCTTAACCAGCCTCCAGATTTTCAGTATCACATTCCTGCAACTTTTTTCAAAGGATTGTCTGCACTGATATATAAGAGTGTACCGCAAGTGCTACTAATCCATTAACCAGGTCAAATGGCCATCCATTAGGTCATTGATAAAAATCTCAGTCCTTGGAAATAACCGATATGATCATAAGACCATAAGACGTTTGCGAGAAATTAGGCCATTCAGCCCATCGAACCTGCTCAGCTATTCAATCATGGTTGATACGTTTCCCACCCTCATTCTCCCACTTTCTCCCCGTAATCCTTGATCCCCTTGATACTCAAGAACCTATTTATCTCAGTCCTAAATATGTTTAATGACCTGGCCTCTGCAGCCATTCTGCGGCAACGACTTCCAGAGATTCACCACTCTCTGGCTGATCGTATATTCAGAGTTTTTAACCAAGAGTTCCCTTGACATTTTTCCAATTTACCAGCAATGTGGTAGAAACCCTGATTACCGAGAGACACAGCCAGAGAAGGGTCATAGAAAATTCAGCTTCTCTTACAAGATGCTGAATCTTTGCCTTAAAGAAAACACATCTAATTTTTATCCGTTACCTAATATACAGTGGAGCCCTTAAGCACTCTCTATGGAGAGTGGAGAGAATAGGTCTATTTTCAGAGAATTGACAGATGAATTCATACAGACATCTGAAAGGAATCTCATAAAGTCATGGAGTTATGATGTCATACAGCATGTAACCAGACACTTCGGTTCAACCAGTCCATGCCGAATATAATCCCAAACTAAACTAGTCCCACTTTCCTGCTCCTGGCCCATATCCCTCCAAACCTTTCCTATTTATTTAGCTATCCAAATGTCTTTTAAACATTGTAATTGTGCCTGCATCCATCACTTCCTCAGGAAGTTCATTACAACGCGAACCACTCTTTGTGTAAGTAATTTGCCTCTTATAGGTCATAGAACATTACAGCGCAGTACAGGCCCTTCGGCCCTCGATGTTGTGTCGACCTGTGGAACCAATCTGAAGCCCATCTAACCGACATTGATCCATTTTCATTCATATGTTTATCCAATGACTATTTAAATGCCCTTAAAGTTGGCGAGTCTACTACTGTTGCAGGCAGGGTGTTCCACACCCGTACTACTCTCTGAGTAAAGGAACTACCTCTGACATCTGTCCTATATCTATCACCTCTCAATTTAAAGCTATGTCCCCTCATGCTGGCCATCACCATACGAGGAAAAAATGACTCTCCCTGTCCACCCTATCTAACCCTCTCATTATCTTATATGTCTCAATTAAGTCACATTTCAACCTTCTTCACTTGAACAAAAACAGCCTCAAGTCCCTCAGCCTTTCCTCGTAAGACCTTCCCTCGATACCAGGCAACATCCTAGTAAATCTCCTCTGCACCCTTTCCAAAGCTTCCACATCCTTCCTATAATGCGGTGACCAGACTTGCACACAATACTCCAAGTGTGGCCGCATCAGAATTTTGTACAGCTGCAGCATGAGCTCACGGCTCCAAAACTCAGTTACTCTACCAATAAAAGCTAACACACCATATGCCTTCTTAACAACCCTATCAGCCTGAGTGGCACCGAGATCTTTCTGCTCATCTACACTGCCAAGATTCTTACCATTAGCCCAGTACTCTATTTCTGTTGCTCCTTCCAAAGTGAATCACCTCACACTTTTCTGCATTAAACTCCATTTGCCACCTCAGCCCAGCTCTGCAGCTTATCTATGCCCCTTCGTAACCTGCAACATCCTTCAGCACTATCCACAACTCCACCGACCTTAGTGTCATCCACAAATTTACTAAAAGCACTGTTGTGCTACTGAGACTTTATAAAGCTCCGGTTAGGCCCCATTTGGAGTACTGTGTCCAGTTTTGGTCCCCACACCTCAGGAAGGACATACTGGCACTGGAACGTGTCCAGCGGAGATTCACACGGATGATCCCTGGAATGACAGATCTAACATATGAGGAACGGCTGAGGATACTGGGATTGTACTCGTTGGAGTTTAGAAGATTAAGTGGAGGCTGGGACGCTAAATGTCTTCAAGGCAGAAATTGATAAATTCTTGATGTCACAAGGAATTAAGGGCTACGGGGAGAATGCAGGTAAGTGGAGTTGAAATGCCCATCAGCCATGATTGAATGGCAGAGTGGACTCGATGGGCTGAATGGCCTTACTTCCTCTCCTATGTCTTATGGTCTTATGGTCTAACCCATCCTTCTACACCATCATCTAGGTCATTTATAAAAATGACAAACAACAGTGGACCCAAAACAGATCCTTGCGATATACCACTAGTAACTGAACTCCAGGATGAACATTTCCCATAAACCACCACCGTCTGTCTTCTTTCAGCTAGCCAACGTCGAATCCAAACCACTAAATCACCCTCAATTCCAGGCCTCCATATTATGTATCATGTAATAGTACTCAGCATTCAATTGTTTGATAAAGATTGCATGTGTCACTTTGTAAAGCAATGTTAAATGTTGCAGAAGTGAAATTAGTCTGTGACATTGTTGCAGAATGCCTAATATAAATTGGCAAAACACATTACTCTCTGCTCGATATTCTATTTGATTGTATTCAGTAGGTGATTTGGTGTTGCCCACTTCAGTTCCTGCTATAATGGTTGGTTCTTGGGGGTTTCAACAACTCTCTAAGACTGAAACCTACTCCTCTTAATTTGGTTAGGTAATCAGCCATCATCCACAAATAACCATAGGATCATTCTTCATTAAAGCTGTTGTGTAGCTTGACTAGCAGCAGTCCACATTGATTGTAAGGCAAGAAGACACACTTCCTTTAATAATCACATCCAATGCCCACACCATTGGCATCATTCTCCATCACAGTCGAATTACATGAACTGACCCACCTCTATATTTCTCTTAATTTACAGTTACTTAATTCAAGTTTCTTGACCATTCAGTCTTTTCGGCAAAATACCATCCAGGCCGACCAGATATCCTAAATTAATCTAATCCTATTTGCCAGTATTTGGCAAATATTCTTCAAAACCCTTCCTATTCCTGTACCCATCCAGATGTAAAATAAATTTTATAATTGTACCCAACAAGTGCAGAAGTTCTAACTGTAACTTGAGCTGTAATTAATGTTGAACAATTTTGGAACAGATGCATAGAATGTAACAGTCCACTTAGAGTTCTCTTGGCCCATTGTGAATGTGCTGGGGAAAGTCAAATCACCCAGTCTAATCCCACTTTTCAGCATTTGGTCCGTAGCCCTGCAGGTTGTGGCATTTGAAGTGTATATTTTTTAAATGAACTGAGTGCTTGTCTCCCCTACCCTTTCAAGTTGTGAGTTCCTAGAAATTAAAACTAGCCTTAAAGTTATACATAGACATATTATCCTTCAGATTTGCAATATTTTTATGTCCTTATAAAACAGTATCCTCTCCGATTTATTAGGACCAATGTCACGGAAGGTTGACTAATATGAAATAAATATGGCTAGCCCATTCACAGAATTTGCCTTGCAAGACTTCATGTCTTAATGTCATCCTTTCTTTCAGCTCGCAATCTTCTTGGTCAGCAAGTTCGACAACTTCTCACTCAGCATTCTGAATAGTTTGGGACAAACGGCTGTCGGGCTGTCATTGTCCCAGATTAGAGGTATTGATGCGAACATTCTACAGGAAGCTCTGCCAAACTTGGGTCAAGTCAAGGGATGGAATCTGGGCCAAGCTAAAGCAATTATAACCAAGTTACTTAAAAATGGCTTCCAGGTAATGGTTGAAAATAACAGAAGAGAACATATTGCTTGGATAATGAGCTGAATAATGACTGAAAATAACCAGTTGTCTAATAATGAGTCTGATATAATTATGCTATCTATTGCGTGTTGCTTTGCTATAACTCCTTGGGGTAATTTTAAATTTGAATGATGGCAGAAAAATTATGACTTTGGCTCTGCCACCTTGCCTGATTTTCCTTTTCAATGACTTCACTGGAAAGGACCCTTCACTGGATAGGATTTTTAAGAATGGTTGAAAGTTACTCATTTTACACCACCATCAAGAATTCAAGTTGTCTGTATTTGGAAGGAGAGCAGGGGCTATTAATAGAAAGAGATTGTATTTATAATACAACCACATAGTTCTCTCTAAGGAAGACCTTTTCTATATAACTGCATGGAAATGAACAGATTGCTGATGCACATTCTGTGAGTTTGAAACTTTCGGGTGGTCTCAGTAGGAATAAATAGTTTGTGTAAAATCCTTTGTCGAAACAAACCTCTGGTGAGAACCTCTCCAATGTGACATACAGCATGGCTTGTATTAGAAGTGAGTCAAGTATCACCTCTTCTAAAAGATGGCACATAACTTTGAGGAGTATCTGCAGATCTGGGAATGCAATTGCAATATGTTGGTGTAAATCTTGCATGATACAATTGTTTTGCTATTGCTTGACTGAGTGCTTGGTCTATCCCACGAAAATGTAAAACAGAAAGCATGTGCTTTCTTCCAATGACAGTATTAATTACTTTATGACTGAATTGGAATGGATTATTAGAAGACACATGTTTGAAACTAACAAGCCTTGTGTGAAATCTGACGCGTTTGTTTCTCACCGCAGACTAATGACATGCAACAAACTCTCAGGAAAAGTAATACTTGAATCATGAGCATTGGTAATCATACAGCAAGGAACTGCTATAACACATAGTGTGATGTTTGCAGAAACTTGGAGTATATTCTCAGTCTGTAACCAGGCTGGTTCATTGTTACATGTACCTGCCTCGTATAGATGTCTAATGTTTAAAGGGATATAAGGGACAATATTCTAAATAGTGTTGTGGACCAGGCCAGACTCCCTCAAAACATTTCAAGAAAGTAGCCCAGACCCTAGCATTGCTGGTTGTTTTAAGCAGGTGTAACATGGTTATTCCAGGAGTGACGCAGTTGGCCCAACCAGTTAGTTTTAAACAAAGCAGAATTTATTTGCAAGATTACCGAATGAAACACAAACAGAAGAGAACAGAATATAGAATAACTTAACCTATCTGAAAACCCAACAGACTATCCCAACTTAATGATGCTGTTTCAAATTCATGCAACAATTCCCATAAACATCCCTTGGCAAAAAGGTAAAATCCAACACAAGGTCTGACAGGAGAGGGAGAGATTCAGCGTGGAACACCTTCTTCCATGGAGCTGTTTCTTAAACTAGCAGCCTCATTGTACAAATGTTTGTTTGAAAGCTTAAAAGCTTCTTCGAGTAGATAAACACAGACATTTTCGGAATCTGTGCCTTTACGACACCTCTGAAGAAAAACCAAGGGCAACCTAACCTTGTTAAAGAAGCAGCATCATCACAATCGCTATTGCTCATTTGCAAAAGCATCCAATTTGCAGATTAATTTGTAATTTGATGACGCAAAATTAGGTGACATCACAGACAGTCTGGATGATAGTGTAAAATTACTAAGCGATATTGGTAGACTGAGTGAAAGGGTACAATTATGACAGATGGAGTTCGATGTGTACAAGTGTTAGGTCATCTGTTTTGGACCAAAAAAAAAGGACGCATCAGGGTACTTTCTAGATGGTATGAATTTAAATACAGTGGATTTCAGGTATGTAGATCTTTATAACATCACAAACAGACACACAAAGTAATTAAGAAAGCTATTGGAATGCTGGTCTTTGTATTTAGATGACTGGAGTATAAGGGAAAAGAGGTTATGCTGTAGTTGTACAAAACCCTGGTTAGATCACACTTGGGACATCTCACCTGAGGAAGGATATTTTGGCCTTGAAGAGCGTACAATGTAGTCTTACAAGAATGTTACCTGAACTTCAGGAGTTAAACAAAAATTCTACCAATTAGGCTGATTTTTTTTGGAATTTAGATATTGACCAGATTGGATCCTTCAAGGTATTGACAGGAAATGACAGGGTCGATAAAGAAAAAAAACAATTTCCTTTGGACAGCAATTCCAGAACTAGGGGCTTGGTCTGAGAATTGGGGAACAGACTGTTCAGGAGAGATGTTGGGAAGCACTTCTACATACAATGGGTGGCAGATGTATGGAACTCTCTTGCACAGGTGATAGTGGATGCAGGATCAGTTGTTAATTATAAAACTGAGATAGATTCATTTTTGTTAAACAAACTTATTAAAGGATATGGGCCGAAGGCATGTTTCTGGAGTTCAGCCACAGATCACGATGGACCAGGCTTGAGGGACTGAATGGATTACTCCTGATCCAATGTTCCTAATTCCAAAACTGCTTTAAAACAGCTTTGATTAAGAGATGAAATCTTAGACACTGTTTTGTGCATCTATTTGGAGACTCAGGATTTCCTTTCCTTAATATCAGTCATTGTCTTATTTTGTTTGTGGCAATGCCCTTCACTGTATTTGCAGTAGCCCTTTAGAACCCATTTCTTCTGATGGTTACTTATGTAAATAGCATGTGACTTGGAGACTAATCATACCTTTCTGTCCTGAATCTAATTTAAAATAAGGACGACCAGTTGAAGGTAAAAACAACTTGTTATTTTAGACTTAAACTCTTATAACCAATTCAGATGATCTTATAATTATTTATTGTCTTTCAAGTTCAAAATGCCTTCTTGTTCTAATGTTTAGTGTTCTGACCAGAGACCAGGTGAGATTCCTCAATTTGTTATGGTTCCAGATAGGATACCCCAAACTGGTAAAGTAATTGTTGAGGGCGAATGAAGTGTAATTGTTCTTTATTCACCCACCCCCTCAATTGGCTGCATGAACGTTAGAAAGGATTCCTTCCCTTGTGGATACCTTCCTCCCAGACAAAATGACTTTATGTTTTCGAAAAGGAGCCAATTTAACCAGGCTTTCTTGAATTGCAAAAAGAATGAGTTTATTAATTTCTGCATGCACAAGAAATACTAGCAAAACACACACACAATAGGGCGGCATTGTGGCTCAGTGCAGGGACCCCCAGTTTGATTCTACCCTCAGATGACTGTCTCGCAGTGTCTGCATAGGTTTCCTCTGGATGCTCCAGTTTTCTCCCACAGTCTAAAGATCTGCAGGCTATGTGGATCGACCATGCTAAATTGCCCATAGTGTCTAGGGATGTGCAGGCTGGGTGGCTTAGCCACGGGGAATGCCGGGTTATAGGGATAAGGTGGGTCTGGGTAGGATCCTTGTTGGAGGTTCAGTGTGGACTTGATGGGTAAATTGCCCATAGTGTCTAGATGGATTAATCATGGGAAATACAGGGTGATAGGGTAGGTGGTTGGGTCTGGGTGGGATGCTCTTTGGAGAGTCTGTGTGGACTTGATGGACTGAATGGCCTGCTTCCACACTGTAGGGACTCTATAACACACACGCAAGTCAATCCTAAAGGATAAAATGTTTATTTAAAAAACAATGCTGATCAGTCTTTGATTTGTTTACGAAGAGCACATAGTTGACTGTTGTGATTGTTGCCGTGGAGATTACTGGTAGCATTGATGTTGGAAAGTTGACCACTTGATTTCAAGATACTTGGTTTTTCAGATTGGTTGAGATTCTATAATTCTGATTCTTTTCACCTGTGATTGAATTCCAGCATTCAACGTGGGAAAAACTGTTTCCTTTGCAACTGGTTTGCAGAACAGAGCTAGCGAATGTTCTGCAACATAAGGTTAACTTGGGGATAGTTCTTCAATTGTAACTGTCAATTACAGTCTGCTAATGTACACAGCAGCAGAGTTGAAACTGGCTTTTTAACGCTTGTCCATTTGTATTCTTCAATGGGAAAAGTAATTGTTGAGGGCGAATGAAGTGTAATTGTTCTTTATAACTGTCAATTACAGTCTGCTAATGTACACAGCAGCAGAGTTGAAACTGGCTTTTTAACGCTTGTCCATTTGTATTCTTCAATGGGAAAAATATAGTGTGTCAGCAGTGTGGGACGTAATCCACAGTGGGTGCCTTGCTGTAGAGCAGGGGTCCATTGGCCTTTCCTTGAATTTGTAGTCCAAAGAGATCATCGTTCATTCTGATTTGACTCACCTTTTCCCCAGCCCTCACTTAAACATCTGTCGTTTGAATCTCCTGTCACATCCATTGTGTGAAAATCTATGGTTCTCGGTCTCTAGGCAGTGTCTTAATTTACATCCATAGTCATTTTTGGCTCTATCAGCCCTCTTTTTAAAATGTTTGGAATTACAAGTTGAAAAATGTCCACTGTCCTTTTGAATTGAGTTTTCCTTGTTTTATTTTCAAAAACTAGGTCAATGACAAAGAGAATTTGCTAAAGCTAGGAAGCTTGGTGGCTGGTATTCCAAGTGATGAGTTCCAAAGTATCAATCCTGGGGTGTTCATCAATTTAATCTCAAATCCAACATTTGTTGAGAATATTGGAGCAGCACCACAGCCGATACAAACCATATGTGTTCTGCAGGTGAGTGACAAGGAACGCATAATTAGATGTGTCAAAATCAATGTGCAGTCCTTTCTGCGATAATGCAATAGTTGTGTTCTTGTGTGACCTTGCACTATAGAAACTCGTGCAATAAAAATAACAGGGCTTCTAGAAAAATTATGGTTGGGGCAGAGCACCAAAACATTACTCAATTTCGAGAAAAAAGTTGTATTTAGCTTAACACAAAGTTATGGAATACTTCTCAAAACGTACTTCATAACAAGGCATGCGAGTCAACTGAACATGTGTTGGGGATGGAATCGTGTTATAGCCAACACATGTATGTGAAAGTTCACGTTTTACAATGTGTTCACCTATTAATCAATCGTGTTATATACAATTTGCATTGACAAAATACGCATAATAGCAGAAAGGACTGTAAAATATAATTTTCTTCTTACTGCAACATACGTTTTTCAAATGCTGATGCTCTTGTGTCAAAAATGTTTTCACCTCCAGATGTCGCTCACCAGATGTGGTGTATTTGCATTTAAGTTCTGTTCTGTTTCATTGTAACTCAGGTGTTGCGGAATGTAGGAGACCCTGTCCAAACGGTGAAGACCATTCCATCTGTTCTAGCCAAAGAGGTCCCACCTGTGCTGCTAAACTCAAACTTAGGCCTCAGTGACGTCAATGACAAACAGTGGGTTCCCAGTCAGGTAAATTATGATTTTCTTTGAAATGTGAAATGATGCTGATTTGGAAGAATAAAAGAACTGATAATTGTATGTTCCATTTTAAAGATTCAGCCAATTCCTCAAAGATAATTTACCAATTTAGGTTGAGAAGGATATGGGCCAAGTGCAGGGAAATGGAATTAGTGTGGATAGACATTTTGTTTGGCATGGACTGGTTTGGGCCAAAGGGCCTGTCTCCGTGCTGTAGGACTTAATGACACTATGACTCTAATTCCTGCTGAACAGTCACAAAGAGGTAGTAAAGAGAGGAAGACCAAATGATGAGTTACCAATCCCATATTAATGCGTAAAATCAGGGTAAAAATACTCTAGCTGAATTCTACATTTAAGAGACATAGGGACACTAAAAGTAGAAAAGGCAGTACATAAGGGAAATACACATACATAATTACTTTTAAATTGAGCTAAAATGATGATTCATGTTGGCAAAAGTCTAGCAAATGGAGTGTAATGTGGAAAAATGTGACCTATGATCTTTGTCGCCTAGAAGGACAAATGCAGCAGTTGCATAGGGACACCACCACTTGCAAGTGTCCTTGCAAGCCACTCATCATCTAGGCTTGAAAATATACCTCCTTAGTTCTGAGGATAAGTCAAGCAACCTGAAATGTTAACTCTAATTTCTCCACAGATGCTTCCAGACCCGCTGATTTTTTTCCAGCAATTTCTTTTTATGTCCCCCTTAACGTTGTTGGGGCAAAGTCCCAGCACTCCCTACCTGACAGCACTGTTTGTCACCACATTCCAATAACTGAAGTGGTTATAGGATGCAGATCATCACCATCTTCTCAAGGGCAAGTAGGGATTGGCAATAAATGCTGCCTTGCCAGGGACACTCACATCCCACAAACAATTTTTTAAAAAAGTCGGCCAATGCAGATATGACTGAGCTAGAGTGTCCAAAGTTAGAAAGGAAGACTACATATACCACAACAGTAGAAGAACGATGTATTTGTATAATGCTTTACTATTCCTTAAATACTCTTGAAGTATGTGGCCATTTTTAAAATGTAGGAAATGCAATAAGCAAACTCCACACACCAACATCCCACAAACATTAGTCAGATAATGACCAGATAATTAGTTGACTGGGATCTGAATACTAGGCGAAAGTGAGGACTGCAGATGCTGGAGATTAGAGTCGAGTGTGTGGTGCTGGAAAAGCACAGCAGGTCAGGCAGCATCCGAGGAGCAGGAGAGTCGATGTTTCGGGCAAAAGCCTGGTGAAGGGCTTTTGCCCAAAATGTCGATTTTCTGCTTCTGGGATCTGAATACTAGCCAGGACATCATGAAAACCCATCCGCTCCTCTTCAAGATAGTAGCAACCTCTATGTCCATCTTAGAGAACAGAAAAAGCCTTGGTTTAATTTCATATCTATCCTTCAGAAAGTACAACTCTCCCTCAGTACAGAATGCAGCACTCAGTCAACATTTTACTGCTATGTTTATTTAGATTGTGTCCAGGTCACTGGAGTGAGAATTTAATCCACTACTACATTAGCCTGAGATGACACAGATCCAGGCTGACACAGCAGATAACTTATTGGAAAATCTTTAATGCACTGCCAATGGATTTACCTCCACTTATGTGAACAGGTGGAGACTTCTGAGGAAATCCCTTGCACTGTCTCAATCACCCCAGTCTCATGGGACCTCAGGAGCTTCAGTGCTTTTGGTTGTGATATTGACATTGCAGGCTTCATCTGTGTAGCAGAATGGAATGTATATGTTCAAAACATGGAATTAATCATCAAGTGAAATTGCCTCTCAAAGATGTCTTAGTATTCAGCATGCAAAAGGTACTAATGTGTTAAAACAGTTCATCAGTAGCAGTTTAATGTTTTCTACGATTTTACCCTCAGGCTGCCGTGTTTTTTGAAAGTGTTGTGAAAAGCAGTAACAATTATGACACGTGAGTAATATTTACACATGTTAATAGATTGCATGTCAGTCAACATCATGGCTTCGTAGTTTATGTAAATAAGAGTTAAAAAGTACAGGAAAAAGGAGCTGATGCTAAATCTACATAATCATTGGTCATGTTGCAGTTCAAGTGTATAGAAGAGGTTAGCTCAGGGATACCAGCATTTAAGACTACAGTTTTGAGGAGAAATTAATTAAACTCTTTTCCTTGCAATAGATGTTTATGTTACATTTTTGGGACTCAGGTCAGGCCATATTTGAATAGTGGACAGTTCTGATCTCCCATCTTTGAAAAAAGAAGACTTAGAAGAATTAGTAAAAGGACAGAAAAGATATTAAAAGAGCATTAAAACCAAGAGATTAAAACTATGAAAATGATTAAAAAGTTGGGCTTGTCTTTCATAGAGAAATGATGTAGAGTTGACCTGATGGAGGACTGTTACATTTTGAAGAGATTGGACAGGTAGATGCAGAAAGAATGTTTCTATTTTTGGGAAAATGCAAAATTAAAGGCATTAAGACCAACGTAGTTAATAATGAATCTAATTTCTTTATCCATAGTTGTTAGAAATCAGAACTTTTGATGGGAAATGGTCGCAATAAATAGAATTCCTACAGTGTGGAAGCAGGCCATTTGGCCCAACAAGTCCACACTGACCTCCAATAAGTATCCCACCCAGACACACCTCAGTGGGCGGCACGGTGGCACAGTGGTTAGCACTGCTGCCTCACAGCGCCAGAGACCCGGGTTCAATTCCTGCCTCAGGCGACTGACTGTGTGGAGTTTGCACATTCTCCCCATGTCTGCGTGGGTTTCCTCCGGGTGCTCCAGTTTCCTCCCGCAGTCCAAAAATGTGCAGGTTAGGTGAATTGGCCATGTTAAATTGCCTGTAGTGTTAGGTGAAGAGGTAAATGTAGGGGAATGTGTCTGGCTGGTTGGGCTTCGGCGGGTCGGTGTGGACTTGTTGGGCCGAAGGGCCTGTTTCCACACTGTAAGTAATCTAATCTAAGTACCCTATCCCTACATTTCCCATTGCTAAGTCACCTAGTCTACACATCCCTGGACACAATGGGCAATTTAGCATTGTCAATCCACCAAAAATGCACATCTTTGGATTTTGGGAGGAAACCCATGCTGACACAGGGAGAATGTGCAAACTCCACATAGGCAGTGACCCGAAGGTGGAATTGAACCCAGGTCCCAGACACTAAGAGACAGCAGTGCTAACCACTGACCCACCATCCTCCATTCTGTTGAAGTACTACCCAGCAGTGCTACTGCTGAGCCAGGTTAATATTTCACAAGCTGTTTTTGATTGTGACCCCTGTTGTTGCCCATAGTTTGCTGACACCCCAGAACTGAGAAAGCGGAGCAAGTGGGTAGGGGTAGAGTCCTTTAGGCACAGCGGAGCAAGGAATGCTTTATGCACATGGTTTTTCCACTGGGCAGTTGGGTCATGTTAAACATTTTCTTAAAATGTTGTTGTGCATCTGCTGGCATTAGCTCAGAGATTGCTGCCTCAAAGCTTGAAATCCCCCAAAAGAGTTAGCCGGTGACCCCAGAATGTGGGAAACCCTGGTTTAGATATCTCTAAAGGAAGTTATGAAAGAAAATGGAATAGAGAGAGAGATTGCAAGGATGAAGTAAGTTAGATGGAATAGGAAGAGACTTGTGTGTCATATTAATATCAACATTGATAAGTTAGGCCATAAAAATCTGTTTCTGTGTTGTATGTCTGTGTAATTGCACGTAATATGTATAAAATGTGAAAGTGAGAACACTGAAATTGTGCATGCCCCAAATGTAGACTTCAACTGGCAAGTGGCAAGTGCCTTGTGCAACACACAAATGCCAAGCAATGACCACCTCCAAAAAAGAGAGAATGGCCCCTTGGCATTCAATGGTGTTACCATTGCTGAATCATCCACTATCAACATCTTGCGGTGGGGGGTGGTTACCATACGACAGAAATTGATTGGGCTAGTCATACAAGTATAATGGCTACAAGAGCAGGTCAGATGTTAGGAATCTTGCAGTGAATAACTCAACTGATCCCTGACCACCATCCACAAAGCACAAGTCAGCAGTATGATGGAATAATCTTCACTTACCTGGATGGGTGCAGCTTCAGCAATTGTTGTGAAGCTTGACACCGTCAAGGCCAAAGCAGCCGCTTAATTAGCACCAGTCCAAACATTTGTTTGTTCCACCAGCAATGCACAGTGGCAGGAGTGTGTGCCATCTACAGTATGCACTGCAGAAATTCATCAAGGTTTCTCAGACAGCACCTTCCATGCCCATGTCCAATACCATCTAGGTGGACAAGGGCAGTGGGAATATCACTACCTACAAGTTCTCCTCCAAAGCACCCAGTATCCGGACTTGGGAATATGTTAATATTCCGTCAGTGTCACTGGGTTAAATTCCTGGCACTCCGGCCCTAATGTCATTGTGGGTCTAGTTACACCGGATGGACTGCTGTGGTTCAAGAAGACAGCTCACCACCACCTTCTTAAGAGCAACGAGGGATGGCCAGTGAATGCCGGCTCAGTCAGCAAAGCTCACATCTCCTGAGTAAATAAAAAAAAGTCAGTAAATGTGACAACAGATTCCTAAGTTACGAACTTTGAGTGCTGGTGTTCTAAAGACAAAACAAGCTATTTCTTGTTTGAAGGAAATGAAATATTCAAATAGGTTGACAATGTTTTTGTCTGTTTCAGATTTTCACCTTCCGTTCTGCAAGGCTTCAGTTGTGGGGCAGTCAAAGACCTGAATTTTACAAACTTCCTTCAGCTTGTTCAAGCAATGAAGGGGAAAGGGGCTATGCTTGATGAAAGTCAGGTGAGGTTATTCATAAAAAGCTCAATTCTATTCCTATTCACTGACCATTAACTTTGAGTTGATTTAAATGTAAAAGTAAATAAAGTGAGATCTGCACATGGGCATGAAATGGTATGTTTGATGGATCTGGGGATAGAATAGGCAACTGGAATTAAATTAGATGATTACTCATGTTCATATTGAATGAAGTGACAGGTTTGATGGGCCATATGACCTCTTGCAAATACTTATTTTTTCCTGGAAACTGGAAAGGTGGGGTTAGTGAAAGCACAGAGGTGTGTGCAGCATGTAAATTGTTAGCAATATTCAGCCTGTTAAGTCTGGTCAGTACTGAAAATTCCATACAGCCATATTCTTATACTTAACAATAAAATATTGACCCTTATTACTATTAGTTTTTTGGAACAAAGTGGGTGTTTAACATTTCCTCTGCACTCAAACCCTCCAATATATTATGAAGATTGCAAGTGTTGCTAAGACTTTGACTGCAAGTAATATGTCAGATGGTGTAGCCACTTCTATTAAAATACTAATGGGCATATTCAGTATTAGAAGTCATTTCTGGTCATACAATAAATACTAATGTACTTGGGAATGTCTGTTCATCACAATTAGAGGCCCATCTCCTCCTACCTCTTGGAATTTAGCAATAAATGTATGAACATTATGCTCAAATGATATTAAGGCAATTGCCAATCAATTTTAAAATCTAATTTTAATTCCCAAAACCTATGAAATACAAAATATCAAATTGACACTCTGAGACAAAAGTTCGATCCAGTAGATTGTTGTGAATTGCAAGGGGCTTCCAGTACTTTTTGTTCCTAGTTTGAAGATTAAAAGGTATATATAATTGTTGAATATCTCCCTACATATAGCTCAATTAGCATTATCTTTAGGAGCATTGTAAGAAATCCCTTGGAGAAACACTTTGCATGGTGGACCAATTAGTAAGTTAGATCACATGGGATTCAGAATGAGCTTGTTAATTGGATACAAAATTGCTTGACATAGGAGATAGAGGATGGTGGTGGAGGGTTGTTTTTCGGACTAGAGGCCTGTGATCAGCAGTGTTCCATAGGGATCAGTACAGAGATCTTGATCAATTGAGTCAATGAACTGAAGAATGGCAGATAGTTTGGATAAATGTGTGTTGTTGCATTTTGATAAAACAACAAGGACAGGACTTATACAATTAATGGTAGGGCCCTGGGAAATGTTGTAGAACAGGAAGACCTCAGGGTACAGGTAAATAATTCTTTGAAGTTTGCATCACATGTTGACAGGGTGGTTAAGAAGGCATTTAGCATCCTTGTCTTCATTGCTCAGTCCTTTGAGTATAGAGTTGGGATGTCATGTTGAGGTTGTACAGGTTTTTAGTGAGGCCACTTCTGGAGTACTGTGTGCAGTTCTGGTCACCCTGTAATAGAAAGGATGTTATTAAATTGGAAAAGGTTCAGAAAAGATGCAGCAGGATGTTGCCAGGAATGGAAGGTTTCAGTTATAAAAATAGGCTGGATAGAGTCATAGAATCATAGAGATGTACAGCATGGAAGCAGACCCTTCGGTCCAACCCCTCCATGCTCAATACTCTGACCAATAAAAGAAAACATACCAAATACCTTCTTCACTATCCTATCTACCTGCAACTCCACTTTCAAGAAGCTATGAACCTGCACTCCAAGGTCTCTTTGTTCAGCAACACTCTCTAGGACCTTACATTAATTTATAAGTCCTGCTAAGATTTGCTTTCCCAAAATGCAGCACCTTGCTTTCATCTGAATTAAACTCCGTCTGCCACTTCTCGGCACATTGGCCCATCTGATCAAGATCCTGTTGTAATCTGAGGTAATCTTCTTCGCTGTCCACTAAACCTCCAATTTTGGTGTCATCTGCAAACCTACTAACTGTACTTCTTATGCTCGCATACAAATCATTTATGTAAATGACAAAAAGTAGAGGACCCAGCACTGATCCTTGTGGCACTCCACGGATTGGCTGGGAGTTTTTTTCACTGGAGCGTAGGAGGTTGAGACATGACCTTTTTGAGGTTTATAAAATCATGAGGGGTGTAGATAAGGTGAATGATAAGGGTCTTTTCCCTAGGGTGGGGGAATATTTTTAAGGTGAGAGGGGAGAGATTTGAAAAAGACATGAAGGGCAACTTTTTTACACAGAGTTCACATATGGAATAAACTTCCTGAAGAAGTGACGGATGTGGGTACAGTTACAACACTTAAAAGGCATTTTGACAAGTACATGAATCGGAAGGGTATGGAGGGATATAGGCCAATTGCAGGCAGGTGGGACTAATTCAGTTTGGGAACATGGTCGGCGTGGACTAGTTGGACAGAAGGGTCTGTTTCCATGCTGTATGACTTTGTGACTCTGTAACTTTAAAGTGAAGTTACATTAGCCTTTAACAGCCCAAATTGCTTTCTTTACAAGACCCTATTAATGTTTAAAAATGTTATTGTGCTTTGAGTAGATCAATTGCAAAATTGACAAATTTTTCCAGTATCACTGCTCAGATAACTACGTTACACTGTTAAATGTTCTGATTCTCAACTTTGCCATTCAAAACGCTTGAAACAGCATCACCTGCAAGCTAGGTTACAGGAAGCCAAGAGTTTTGTCATTGGTTTCCATATAATAAGGAGAAGGTGCAAGTTGGATTGCTGGGTCAGTGTTGGACGGTCTAATTGGTCGGTACTGTGTTTTTGGTAAATATTAACCCCCTATTTTGTTTTACAGCTCAGTTGCATGTTTTTCCGGCTAACTTCAAAAGGAAAGCCTCCAGCCATAGAAACATTGCCTGTAGATGTTCTGCTTTATTTTAAGTAAGTTGTTATTTTTGCATATTGCCCAGGAGGTGAAAGACTTGTCAAGGTTATCCTGTTTGCAGTCTGATTCTCCTACCTTAGCCAGTAATTAATCTTAGCTTTGAAATATTTGTAGTGGAAACATGAGGAGTATGTATTAAAATTTTAGTCCATTATGTTATGCACACGAATGTGTGGAAAAATAATAAAATCTTGCAAACTAGATGTGGTTAAACGTGGAAAACTAGGTTATGTGGATAGCGTGCGATGTGTGGGAATTGTAATACTGCAACATTTTCTTAATTCACGAACCATTCCTTAGATTTAAAAATTGACCATTTCCTCCTGATATTTTCTGGAGGGAAACCTGGAAATTACGGACAAATTATCCTTCACTTGTTGTCAGGAGATTGCTTGTGTCTATATTGAAGTGTGCAACTGACAGCTTAGATTTTTCAATTAGCGTGGATTTCTAAAGGTTAGCTCAGCCCTGGCAGATCCCATTTTGAAATGATAACTAAATACAGAGGAACCTCAATTATCTGAACACTGATTATCCGAATTTCGAATTATCCAAACAAGATTGCAAGATGCTCGACTACACTGTGTTATCCGGCATTCAATTAGCCAAACGTTCGATTATCCGAGCAAAATACTGTCCGTCTGTGTCGTTTGGATAATCGAGGTCCTTCTGTACTGGAAAGAGGATCTATTGGTCTTGGAGGAACAGCAAGTAAGATTTGAATGACATTTAGAATAACACCAAGACCCCAAATGATAAGCTACAACAAGATATTTAACAAACTGGGGTTTATTCCATGGCATTCAGAACATTATGGGTGATTTAATTGTGATTTGATTTGATTTATTATTGTCACATGCACCTAGGTACAGTGAAAAGCTTTGTTTCGCATGCAATACAGGCAGATCATATTATACAAAGTGCATCAGGGCAATAGATCAGAGTGAAGAACACAATGCTGCAGCTGCAGAGAAGGTGCACAGAAATAAGTTTTCAAGATATCAAAGGGTACAAACAGAAATAGAAATTTGTACTATGTACACTGGCCTGTGAGCTGAAGAGGAGGGCAGACACAGCCAACAATATCAATCAGAACTTTTAGAACTGAAATTAGGAAGCCTCTTTTATACAAATGTCTGTAGAAGTTTAGATCTCTCTTCTGAAAATGACATTTGATGCCACGTCAATTTTAAATCAGATTCATAAATTTTTGTCAACCAAAAATCAAAGGAAATGGAACAAATGTATGCATATTAAGTTATTTCACAGTCTAGTCAAGATTTCCTTGATGGTATAATTCAATTAGCAGTCTACAGTTGTTCCTGATATGTGAATTTGAAACCTTTTTGTGGAAACCTTCTTTACCTTTAATTTTCAAAAATTTAAATTGACATCCTCTTATTCTGATATAAAGTAATTCTGAGTGTCACGAACATTTAAAAAACAATGTTTTGAATATGTGTAATAAATGTAATTCAAATCTTTCACCATGAAGCTCTAAGAACTTCAGAACATCTCGAAATTGCAAGACATTCTTCAAAGGTGTTGGAAAATCAAACATTAATCTCTTACCGAAAGGATCGTTAAGGAGACAAAATCTATTGGAGGACGCCAAAATCTGTTTGGTAAGGAAAATGTGCTGTGCAGGCACAACGTAGGAGTGACAGCATTGATATCCTGGGTGACTGATGGATAATAGCTTCACTCTTCCAGTCAGTCACAAATTGCCATTATTATGACATTACAGGACGTGACTAGACCAGCATTTCATACCCTTCCCTAATTGTCCTGGAAAAGGTACTGGTGAACCACCTTCATGAACTGCTGTTATACAGTGCTGTAGGAAAGAAGTTCCAGGATTTTGACCGCGTGATAGTGAAGGAACAGCAGTACAATTCCTTGAGGAGGCAGATTTAAGACAGAGTCGAGAAAGAATTACTTCTCTCAAAGGGTCATGAATCTGTGCCATTCACTACCCTTCAGTGCAGGGGATGAATACATTTAAGTAAGGGAGATATTTAATTAGTAATAATTTAAAGGACTATAGGGAGCAGACAGGAAAGTGGAGTTGAGACTGAGTTAAATTAGTTAAGATTGTATGGAATAGCAGAGCAAGATTGAGGGGCTTTTAACTTACTCCTGCTCCTAGTTCATATGTTCTTATGTTCTAATAATGGAGTGTTGCTTGGAGGGGAACTTGCAGGCAGCTGCTCTCCCATGCATGTACTGTTCTTGACCATTAGGTGGTCAAGCTTGCAGGTTTAGAAGTTGCCGTTGAAAGAACCTTCATTAGTTATTGCAGTGCATGGCACACACCGCTGACATTGTGTCCTGTGCATATTGATGGTAATGGTTGGAATGCTACATTTTCTGGTTTGTATTAAGCATCTCAGGTGTTGTTGGAATAGAATAGAATTCCTACAGTGCGGAAACAGGTCCTTCAGACTAACATGTCCACACCAACCCTCCAAAGAGTAACCCACCCAGACCCATTCCCCTACCCCATTACTCTACATTTACCCTGACTAATGCACCTAATCTTCACATATCAGAACACAATGGGAAAATTAGCATGGCCAACTCATCTAACCTGCATGTCTTTAGACTGTGGGAGGAAGCCGGAGCACCCGGAGGAAACCCATGCAGGCACGGGAACAATGTGCAAATTCCACACAGATAGTCGCCTGAGGCTGAGTTATACTTAGTCAGGCAAATGGAGCGTACTCCATCACACTCCTGTCTTGTGGATAGTAACCAGGCTTTTGAGAGTTAAGAAGTGAATTAATCACTGCAAAACACTTCACGTCTGACCTGTCCTTGTAGCCAATTTATTTATACAGGCTAGTGCCATTCAGTTTCTGGTCAATCGTAACCCCCTATATGTAGATAGTGGGGGATTTAGCAGTGTTAATGCCATTGAACATCAAAGATAGATGGTCATTGTCTGGCACTTGTGTGGAGTGAATGTTACTTGCCATTTGTCAGTGCAAGCCTGGATATTGTCAAGGTATTGCAACATAAGGAAATAGACTCCTTCAGCAGCTGAGGAGTTATGAATGGTGCTGAACTTTGTGCAATCATTAGTCAACATCTCTGCTTCTGACTTTATGGTGGGGCGAAGGTCATTGATGAAGCAATTGAAGATGTTTGGGCCTAATACACAACCCTGATGAACTCCTGCAGAGATGTCCTGAGACTGAGATGATTGTAACACCATACGATGAAAGAAGTAGCCATTCAACCCCTCAATTCTTCTGTCATTCAGTGAATTTGTGGCTGATCTGATAATTCTACACTTGATTGTCTCACCTCTGAGGAGCAGGAGAATCAACTTTTCGGGCATAAGCCCTTCAGCAGGAATCCTGATCAAGGTATTATGCCTGAAATTTCAATTCTTCGGCTCCTCGGATGCTGCCTGACCTGCTGCGCTTTTCCAGCACCACATTCTCGACTCTGATCTCACAGCATCTGCAGTCCTCACTTTCTCCTTTCTTACCTCTGCCCCATTACCCTTGATTCCCTTACTTATTGAAAATCTGTTTGTCTCAGCCTTGAATGTGTTGACTAACCCAGCATTTACAGCTCTTTGCAATAAAGAAATTCACAGATTCGCTACTCTCTGAGAGGAATAAAAGTCCTCCTCCTCTCTGTCCCCTTGCTCTATCTGTTTAAAATAAATTTCAAAAATTTCATTGTTTCTTTCATCAATTTTTAAGAGGGCTTGCAACCATTTCAGCAGCTCCCAACTGTGTTTCGGATGAGACTTTAAATTTTTTTGTCTGAGCATTCCCCAGAACGTTAGTATTCTTGCTAACTAAGGGGAGCACAGTGGCTCAGTGGTCAGCACTGTTCCCTCACAGCGCCAGGGACCCAGGTTGAGCTCCAGCCTTGGGCGACTATTCGTGTGGAGTTTGCAGATTCACCCCATGTCTATGTGGGTTTCCTTCCACAGCTCAAAGATGTGCAGGTTAGATGGATTGGCCATGCTCAATTGCCTGTAGTGTCTGGGGCTGTGCAGGTTAGGTGGATTTGCCATGCTGAATTGCCCCCAGTGTTCAGGGATGTGTGGGTTAGGTGAATTGCAGGGTTACAAGGATGGGTGGGTGTGAGTGGGATGCTCTTTGGGCTGTTGCTGTGGAGTCGATGGGCTGAATGGCCTGCATCCAGACTGGAGGGATTCTATAACCTTTTTTTCACTTGTTTTAAATTCTACTTTTAACTTCATAAATTCTATTTGATTTCTCTTCTCTCTCTGAAGTGAAGGTTCCATTTCTTTTTGCTCCCTCTGCAGAGTTCTTTTTTTTTCTGACTGGAGTCCTCTTTTCTTGGGTTCAAATTTTTCTAGTGCAACCTGCTTCATCTACAGTGAAAAACTCTTGCTAATTCCATCGATTCACCATTTGGTTGACACTGCTCTTCTTCCAAGGTTAAATCTGGTGCTGTTACCTCAAATGCATCAGCTTTCCTGGACCCAGCTTTTAACTCTGAATCTACAGGGAACTTAGAGTTGGGTTTTGGTTTGTTTTTTCCTTCTGCTCCAACATTTTATGACCTTATATCCAGTTTTAAAGATCAAAATGTAGGAGCCAAGTTTCTTAATAAAGACAAGTATTGGTTGATTATCAAAACAAATGTTATTCAATTAAGATGGAATAGTTGGTTAACCTACACAGTCAGTAATGTAGAGGTATAAATGCCTCAAATCTTCTCAAAACTCATATAAATGCACTTTGTTCTCAATATCCCCTAAACATCAATGCAAACATATAGAAATGCATTCTCTCTCTCTCTCTCTCTCTTCCCCCCACACTCTCTTCCCCCCTCCCCCACTCTCTCTCTCTCTCTCAGTCTTCCTTCTGGATGTGAGGAAGATAATTTTGGCTTTCTGAGAAAAGAACAGTTTACCCAATAGTTATTTAAGCAAAGTGTACATTGTCCATCCTATTTCTGGTTAGAATTTGATAAGACCTGACCTTTGTTACTATGCATCAATCTCAGTCCATTGAATTACGTTGGAGAATTTATCTGACAATTGCCTAGGTATCATATAGACTGGTAGTGAACATAAGTCACACAATCCCATGTTTCAATTCATTTTTTGCTAGAATCCTTACCCATAACCCTATGTCCAAACTCCTAAAATAAATCATTTTAAAACTGAAACATAGCTTGATCATTGGAATTTCAGTGGTAACCTAGCAAGCATAATTTCCATTCTCTGAAAATTTAGCTTTCTGTTATCTTCTTAACGTTAGTGAACAGTGGACTTTTTATTTAAAACAAATATTGTCCTCTTCAGTGTTATAAAATTCAAAAGCATTTGTGTGGAAAAAATACTCTTCCACCAATGGATTAATTCCATTTTCTTGAATCAACTGCAGGGAATTACTGGCACAAATTTGACCAAGGAGAGTATTGCCATACTAGGTGGATTGGTGTGTGACCTTGAGGGTTCAGTCATCAAAGAATCTGATCTATTCATCTTGGAGGCATTGAAGAATTGTATCTCGTATGAAGGGAGTCAGAAAAAAGCCATTGAAACTCTGCTTCAAAGTGGAGCCAGCATCTATGGGTGAGTTTGAAACTGCGTTGACAAGAAATTGGGCTTGCCCTTGAAATGGGCAATATGGCAGCAAAGTAATTGCCCTGGTCTATGCTGCCTAGCATCGATTTGGGTAGTTGTATATTGGATCTCTTTGGAATTGAAGTCTGTGTGCCAAATGCTCCCAATGTCGCTTACTGATCATGGCCTGATGAGTTGCAGTGGAGGAAGATCTACTGGTTGGGGGTGGGTGAAAGGCAAATTCGGGAATAGATTGGCACAGGAGCAAGATGAGGTCAAGAGCAGCCCACAGTTCTTTTGTGGCGTGAACAAGGGAACTCCAACTTAACAGAAATTCGGCTTAAAGTGAAGTTTTTTGAAGATTTTTGATTGATCTTCAGTGGTGGCTTTACTCCATGCCTCGAGAAAACTGAATGGACTTTGTAATGTCTAAGTTCTGTCTAGTTCTGACTTTAATTTTACAAAGCAGGCTACTAATTGGCATTAGTTTTAGCTTACCTGGAGAAATAGACTGCTAGCTGTCATATGGATGTAGGTTTCTCAGTCATTTACTCCCCATCAGAATATGGCATCAGGCACGACTTGGTCCTCAGTGACATGGGTTGAGGTATCCATTGATTTGAGACTCATGGCTCACCATTTTTCAAGCACAGTTGAAATTGATTTGACTTCCTTTCCCATCATCCTTCAGTTGCATGTTATTGAATGGAAGATTTCAATTTTCCTCCTTAATTGTTTCAAATAATATTGTGAACTGCAAGAATGGAATATGGGCATAATTCTTCTACCAAGCTATCAAGAGAGCAAAACAAAATGAGTGCCTTGTGATGCCATAGTGTAGCCTCAGGTTCTCAGTTATTATTCGCCAACTTGTGATCTCTTTTCCTGAATTAATTTAGATGGCTATGTGACACAGTTCTGTGGTCATTTCACAGAGCCAGAATAATACTGCAATTCTGAAAGAAGCATTTCAAGAAAATTTATATAGGGAGCCATTTTTATGGTAGATATCTCCACTAGGGCATTCAATATGAAACTTCCACCCCTATAAATGTGTTCTCTAATTCAGAACTTGTTGTTTGTCTGCAGCTCTCCTTCATCTTGGTCATCATCTACAATAGAAGATCTTGGAAATCTTCCTTTAGCCTTTACTGAAATCTGGAATCAAGTAAACAGGGTATGCTGTGGTTGTTGAAAATCAAGTCAGAAGTTAAATTCATGAGTCTATGAAGCTCATTTGCAATTTACTGGACTTCTAATCTCTCATTTGCCTCAGATTCTGAGTTCCTTGCATCTCAAGTGCCTTGAGTCATTTTTGATGCTTTATAGGCACTAATTTTGCCTATAAACACAAAATAGACTGAAAATAATACTGATTCACACTTAGGAATACACATTGTCAGGTTTTTATTGAAAGAGATTCTAATATCAGAAAAAGACTTCTCTGGACTAAAAAACAGAAAGTGCTGAAGAAACTCAGCAGGTCCGGCAGCATCTATGGAGAGAGAAAAATAGCGTTAATGTTTCAAGTCTTCTTTCAATCAGACTTGAAATGTTAACTCTGTTTTTCTCTCTCCACAGATGCTGCCAGACCTGTGAGTTTCACCAGCATTTTGCTTTTATTTCATGTCTCCAACATTAAACAATATTTTGCTTTTATTTGAAAGACCTTTCTGATTTGTGTGCATTAAGCATTATGCTAAAGCTGAACAATGAATAAAAGTAGTTCAGAAAAATATAGATTTGTACTCTGTTTTCAAACTGTTTTTGAAAAACACCTTCACTCTTCCAAAAACCTTTGAGGCAGGATCAGCTTCAGCTAGACCACAAGCAGACAAGCCTGCAAACTATCATTCCCTGCCTCCAGCATTCCAACTGTGCTCTGATCCCTCCTCTCACCCAGAAAAGAGCCTGGTAAGGCTGCTGAACAGAGTGGCCTGCATACAGATTTCCTTTCTCCTGAAGTAACATTAAGTTTCCCTTTAAGTCCACAGCACATGTTAAGACATCAAGTCACTATCCTGACTCCAGGTCACATCTGAGCCTTAGGTGGATAGTTAATTTGAACCTGACAGTAATAGCTGCACCAGCTAAGAAGGATGAAGCCGGATGACCCCAGTGTATGGAGTCCATTGGTCCTTTCCCTGTCTGTATGAAAGGTCAACATACATAATCTGTTAAAGGTTCAGTTTACTGACAAGCAGTAACTTTGACTAAATGTTTAGCATGCCATGGATGGTGAGATAGTGTCAACTTCGGAAAATTGCGTGGAATTTCTGTGCTTGACTCTCATTTCAATATCCATGGCAAACTGGTACCTCCCTCCAGGCAGTTTACTACTTGGCAATAAAAGATCTGCTAGTTTCTGTATGAAGCTGTGCTAGATGCAAAGGCTTAGGCAGGATTTGTTAGAGAGAGCCACATTTGGCATGACTCCCTAAGTGAGACAACCCAAAAATCTTCCAACAAGTCTCTTCCCACACACCCCTTTCCACCCCTGTTGCTCCCCACCACAAGCCATGATATTATTTGGGTATGTAGTAGGAAAAAATAACTGTTTAACAGTAGCTCATTACCTTGGGTACAATTTTCATTAAAGCTCCGAGCAAATTGTATCACTGGTTAATCAGGAGGTGCCCATGCCTAGGTATTAATTCTGGAACATTTTTCAATTACTGTGCTCCATGCAGGACATCCTAATACAAGCTCTCCCAAGATTCATCAAGAAAGTGAAGAGATTCATATCACCCAATGAAACCCTGGCATTCATAAATCAGCTCAACTTAAGAGACTCAGACGAAGGAGCAAGTACGTAATCAGGCCATGTGTATAAGTGATTGAAAAATTGGTGTTATCTATATAGAGATTAAGCATGCATATGGATCAATATTTCCATGCTGTCAATCTTAAATTCATGAGTCAACATCAGTCTGGTAGAGTCCATTGTGAATTGTATTTATTAGGAATTTTTATGCTACACATCAGGTGCACTAGCTGTAAGAAATTAGAAATTATTTTGGGGGTAGGAAAATGTTCTATCTTTAATGTTGAAGCCTTTGAAGATGTGGTTATTTTCCCATGCTCAAAAAGTCTGAGAGGAGGTTTCAAATTTAGGATAGTAGACAAGGGAAACCTGTTCCCATTAGCTGTATGTGCAAGGCTAGAGCAGACAAACGGTAGCATAGCAGTTAGCACTGCTGCCTCACAGCGCCTGAGACCCGGATTCAATTCCCACCTCAGGCAACTGACTGTGTGGAGTTTGTACATTCTCCCCATGTCTGCGTGGGTTTCCTCTGGGTGCTCTGGTTTTCTCCCACAGTCCAAAAATGTGCAGGTTAGGTGAATTGGCCATGCTAAATTGCCCGTAGTGTTAGATGTAGGGGAATGGGTCTGGGTGGGTTGCTCTTTGGTGGGTTGGTGTGGACTTGTTGGGCCGAAGGGCCTATTTTCACACTGTAAGTAATCTAATCTAAAAACAGGTAAAGAAGAGTTTAGTGACCTCCTGCTTACAACAGGTGAAGGTGGCGGAGCAAAACGCGATCAGAGATTTTGGAAGGAATTTGGATGAGCATTAAGCTTGCAAAGCTATAGGGGTAGAACAAAGAAATGGTACAGACTGGGTTCCTCCAAGCGAGATGAAGTAAAATTGATATACTGAATGGTTTTCTTTGGTGCTGTGAGTGAATCTATAACCTGAAATAATTTTGTTGGCTATTTACGCTTTGTGGACTTTGTGCTAAACCAAGTTACATAGGATGGATTTTTATCAGTGGCTTGGAATTTTCAGCATTACTGAAACTGTCAACATTACTGTGTGAAACTTACAATATCTTCTTCTGTCCTCACACATATGATTAAATGCAAGGATATAGATTGTTATCGATGATCCTTGCTCCTCCAAAAGGCATGTGTTGAAGTTGTTACAGATGGAAATTAATCAGATTTCTGATTACTGAATTGATGTGAATGTTTTATGTTGTTAGTCCCACTGCAAAACTGTTGAAAATGTTACGCCTTGCTAAATGAAATACAATTTGATTTTGAATAGTATACAAAGTCATAACACTGCTGAAAAATGTCCTTACTCCTGAATAGCTACATTTTTGTCATTTGTGGACTGTTAGATTTCTCCATTTTATGATAAAAAAATTTCTCTACCTTTTATTATAATGATAATCATGTTTATTAGAAGTTTGTTTAAGAAATATCAACTTATTGTAATATAATAGAAGGTGAATGATAATCCTGGTTAGCTGTCTGTCAGAGTTGTTTTCTTACCTTTCAGATTACATTACTGTTGGGAAAGATTAACTCTTTACTGCAATGCCCAATACATCTTTGTTAACAGCTTTCTTTGAGATTAATGGTGACCAGCATAAATTTTCCACTCTTTGCAAAAACCCATATCAACTTGTGTACAGAGGAGGAGGAAAGATTTTACATTTATTTCATGGCATCTCAGCCCTATCAAGTAACTACGTTTGGTGCAGATATGAAACAATGTCCCATCTAACTTCTTAGGTGGACCTAAATGATCCCATAACAATATTTTGAAAAAGAGCAGGGAGTTATCACTGCTGCCTTGACTATCACTTACTGTTCAATCAACATCTGGGAAAAAGAATGATTGATTAGTCATTGACACGTGGCTGTTGTGTTTCCAAATTACTGTATACTTCAAAAATAATTAATTGGTCATAAAGTGTTTGGGATGTCTTGTCCCATGAAAAGCACTATAAATGCAAGTCTTTTTTTCTTCTGTAGTTCCTGAACAATTTGTTCACTGAGGAATATAATTTCGTATTAAGTTTATTCAGTAAACTGAAATATTGTATCTTTCTGCTTCCAGACTGTACAATGTTAGCAGCAGAAGCCATTGATGATCTGACACCTGCATTCTATGGTGCATCCATGTTAGATGTATGTTTGAGTGACCTAGTGCTGGAGGACAATGTCTTCCAACTGGGAGCTTTTGCCTTTGAACCTGCTCAGCTGGTGATACTGAAAAAGAGACTATTACAGGTAACAAGTGTGGCATGGCACTTACATAGCAAAGTGGCCATAATCATTTTATAAATTATGGTGAATTCATATTTCAGAAAACAAAATGACTGATTTAAAATAAAACAATTATTGAAAAGGTTTGTATGAATTATTTAAATGTTATGATAAGGACTAAAATGGAATGGAAACCTCCATGCATTTTTAAGTGTTTCCTCTATTTACTCTGGCCCCTAACTCCATTAACTGTATTAACTGAGGTGATGGAGATAAGAGCCATGAAACTGAAGGCAAGAATGATGATTTGTAAATTGAGGCATTGTTTGAATAAGAGTCATTGTAGGTCAGTGAACATAAGGTGATGGATAAATATAACTTGAAACCAATTCGGATACTGACAGCAGAGTCTTAGGTGAAATGAAGTTTATGGTGACCTCAAGAGGGTAAACACACAGAGAAGATAGGAATAATCAAGTGTTGAGGCATGGGGAAAGCCAAGTAATGGTGTTGGAAGAAGATGGTCTTGATGATGGAGAAGGTTCAAAGTGAAGCTTAGGGTCTACAGGATGCTAAGGTTGCAATTGTTTTGGTTCAGTCTCAGACAGTGGCCAGTTAGCAGAATTATTTTGGGGATTAGAGAACAGTGTTTGCGTGGAGAGAAATGGCAGTTTGCTTTCAGTTTTTCCAATATTTAATTGAAGGTAATTTCTAGTCATCCACTGCTGGATGTTGGACAAGCAGTCCGACAATTCGGAGGCAATAGGAAGATGGAGCCACAGTTGAGTATTGTCAGAGTTGTGGAATGTGATGTGTTTTCAGATTATGCCACTGAAGGGACAGTGTTACAGTGAGAAATCAAAGAGGGGACAGGCAGGGTTTCCGAGGAATCCAGAGGTTGCAATGGAGAAGAGTGGAAAGAGAAACCATTGCAAGTGATTATTTATAGTTTGATAAATAGGAATATAACAGGATGAGCACGGTCCCACCCATTTTGACAATGGTGGGCAATTAAGAGGAGGATGGTTTGGTAACTATGCTAAAGACCATATTGAAGAGGATCGAGGGGACTGTCATATTCACAGTCACAAATTACTTTTTGTGACTTTGGTAATGGCTTTTCAGTGATGTGGCAGAGGCAGAAACCGAACTGATTGGTTGTCAATTATTATCCTCTTTAAAATGTTTATTTTTTACAGAGTATCCATTAAACTTTGCACTCTGTTACCTCACTGCAATCTATTGCACTGTTTATCATTTTCTCTATGCAGATGTGGTCCAATCCATATGATCACTTCTATTGTATCTGGTGTTCCATCTGTGTTTCCCTTATTAGTGTTGCTCTCTGGAATCCTGTATTAAGTCGATGACATCCAATTCTCTCCCTCCACTTCCTCTGTTAACGTGACAAATGCTGCCACCATCTCCAGCTCCCTCTCTAACATTAAGACATCTACAAGCTAAACTTTCTTCCATTTTCATGTTTGCAAAATGGAAGCAATTATGCAAAGAGCCAGTCTCAACTTCATCTTCCTCCTCACTGAGACATAGCCTGGAATTGCAATGCTGTGGTGTAATGTTCAGCCCTGTACCTGCCTGTTATATCAATCTAATTTATTTTTTTCAAAACTTCTGTAAAGTCACCTGCATTTGTCTCTATTTCTCACTTTCTAAAATATCACGTGTTTCTCACTATGTTAGAGTATGTCTCCAATGCTTTCTTTGTTGTTTCCCAGCCTTTATTGTTTTTACAAAAGGTTAAGGATCACATCTCATTTTTGTCCGTGGAAGAATTTTTACATTAATGATTACATATTCTATATTTACATTCTGTCTCTTTTATTTCTCCCTTGTTTTCCACTCGTTAATTGTTTTATTAATTCATGGGACAAACTCATTGCTGGATGGGCCAGCATTTATTGCCCATCCCTAATTGCCCAGAAGGCAGTTAAGAATCAACCACATTGCTGTGGGTCTGGAGTCACGTTTAGACCAGACCAGGTAAGGATGGCAGTTTCCTTCCCTAAAGAACATTAGTGAACCAGATGGTGTTTTCTTGACAATTGACATAACATTCATGGTCATCATCAGATTCGCACATCCAGATTTGTATTGAATCAAATTCCATTGTCTTCCTTGGTGGAATTCATCTTTATTGTGTTTATCTTTTATCTATGAATTTACATTGAATTAAATATCCCAGTGCACACTTCCTTGTTTAGTTGTGTGCCTCAGTAAATATTTCAACAAAAATGCACCATCTCTTACATATCTGTTCATTTGTCAAGGTACTTACAAATAGCGTAACAAACAGGTAAATCTGGCATCAGAGCTTTATAAATGCAACAAAAAATAAACCAGTTTTAATTTTTTAGGACTTCTCTCACTCAGTGGCTGAAATGTATTATTTTGTATTTCTTGAAACAGATATACCCCAATGGCTTACCGGAAAACCAGATTCAACTGCTGGGGAACATATCAACTGTGTTTAGTGTGGCAGACGTCAGTCTTTGGAATATCACTGAGGTTGTGACACTTTCTGCGTTAATGATGCAGAAACTGGAAAGCCCAATGGTAGGAGAAACCAGGAGATTATTAAGTAAAATGATGATCATTGGCTCAACTGAGAATTTTGTTCTAAAGAAAATTTGACTCCAGCTAGTTTTGGGGACAGAATTAATATAACTTGGGCAAGCATTAAGGAATTGGAGCAGAATTTTTATAATAGGCATTGCATTCCTTTATGGCCTCAAGGGGTAAGCCTGAAAGTGGGTATGAACCCTCACTTCTGCTATTTTGTCATTTTGGAGATGACCGTGATGGACATTAGATATCCTAGGAAATTCCACAAGTTTCACTGACATAGGGGTTGTGATACCAGCTATTCCCATTGCCCTTTAGAGAACATAACACCAAGATGGGACCAAGAGCAGAGTAAAAGGTTGGCGTTGGACATGTGGCCCACACTGGCCCATTTTTCTCATCCCCATTGGAATATCATATGAGCTTCTCCCACAGACTACGTGTCTCTAGCGGACAGCTTCTTGACCCTGTAAAGACCCTGAAATCTTGGGTGAATGCAGAAAAGGAGACATTCCTGCCTAGCAGCCCATCTGCTGGAGAAGTAAACCATATGCAATTTCTGGACTCGGTCCTTGCCAGCGTCAGTGTTCTTTTATTGTGATATTAATTCTAAAGTTTACCAAATCAATGTTAATAATAAAATAACGAAGCTGTAGTTTGCACTCAGTTTGCAAACTCGTTATAACCTCCAGCATTTCACTTCATTGAGATGATCCAAGAAATATAGCACTTTACTGTACTCAATAAAGCAGTGAGATTTGAGTATTTTGCATACTGTAACTATAGTGCAATAAGATTGGATTAATTTGTGATCTTATATCATAAGAGATCCTCTGAGATAGAGGATTCATAATCTGACAGAATTTCATTTGAGAGTTACATGGTTAAATCTGAAACTAGGTTTGTAAATTCAAAGCCTATTACACAGGAATAAAGGTGAATTGGTTCGTGTAGACTGATGTGACAAATTTAAAAGCTATTGTGATGGAAAAACAGTGGCAGTTATTTAAAGGAAAAAAAAGTCAGATTCCTAAGAGAATATACATTCCCTTAAGCAGTAAATACCCCACTGGAACAATGAGCATCATTTTAAGACTATATTGTATTACAGGTAGGTGTTTATCGTGTTGTTTGAGAAAGTAGTAGGCAGGAGACTTAGGGTCATTTTGAAAATCAACAAAGAATGGCCAATTGATAATGAGGGAGAAAATAGAATGAGAGACTAAAGGTAAAGTCGCTATAGTCCTACCAGACAATAGAACTGCTCTCTCTTTAGAGGGGGATGACTGGTGGTTTTTTAACCTGAGGGTCGTCACCATACCTCCAGCAAGGGGAACGGTTGAGAAGCAGAGTCCTTTATAGTAACTTCAGCCAGTGTGGGTTCAATTCAATTGGTATGACTTTGCAACATAATCCAACTATTCAGTCAACTGAGCTAACCAACTCCCAGTGAGAGACTGAAATAGCAAGCAATGCAGAAACAGGTTGTAAGGAGGCTGGGATACAAGAACAAGGAAGCTTCAAGCAGTGAAATAGGGCTTTGTGAAACAACATTTTGAGTAATGTGCACAGTTTGATCTTCTTATCTAAGGAAAGATTTACTTTCATTCATAAAAAAATGTTCTATTATTCTGTGGCATGAATGGACTAATGAAATAAGATGGCAAAAGTGAGGACTGCAGATGCTGGAGATTAGAGTTGAGAGTGTCGTGCTGGAAAAGCACAGCAGGTCAGGGAGCATCGATGAGCAGGAAAATCAACGTTTCAGGCAAATGAAGTAGAATGGGCCGACATTCACTGAAAAATGAGAATGCTCCATGGAATTGTACAAAATTCTTCAGGAGCTCCTAACAGGATAAAAGCTGAAAGGCTTTTTGTCATAGTTATAAAGCCTCAATTTGCTAGGTTAGGTGGTCAGCCACTTCAGGGATGAGATAAGGAAATATTTCTTCAATTAGAGGGTTATGAATGTTTGGAATTTTCGATCTTTTTGGTTGTGAAAGCTCAATCATTGAGGGTTTCTTTTAAGACTAAGGCAACACTGACGAGAACATTTAGCCAGACATGCAAATGGGAAAAGGAGGGGAAAGTGGAGCACATTTGAAAGTTCAGTCGTGATCTTACTGAATAGCAGAGTGATCTCAAAGAGCATCTGATCTATTCCTGTTTTTATTTTGTATAAGTCTTTCATCTCTGGACGTGGATTTGAATCGAGCCCAAACAGAGCTTTGAAGAATTAATTTCTCTGTCAGTGTATAGTTCTAAACAAAATGAGTTAGTTCTTGACTTTGCGAAAGTGTGGGAATGCCAGCAAATTGATATCTCTTCAATTTACATCTCTAGCACTTCTATTGCGATTGAAGTCAAAATGCAATTTTAGGAATATATTGAAATCTTGTTCACATATATAATTGGGAAAGGTCAACAATCTTAAAAAATGATGTACATTGAATTGAATTGAATCTAAACTGAATTTATTGTCACGTGTACTGAGGCACAGTGAAAAGCTTTGTCTTGCGAACAATACAGGCAGATCACAGAGTTAAGTAGCATAGAGTGGAGCTTGACATACTCCACTCGTTCCACCTCTGTGCTGTTGATGTATAAGGAGGGCATGAGTAACATCCCGCCGAAAGTCAATAATGAGTTCCTTGGTTTTGCTGGCATTGAGAGCTAGGTTGTTCTTAGTGCACCATTTTTCCAGGTCTTCCACCTCCCGTCTATAGTCTGTTTTGTCGCCATCTGAGATTCAACCGACTATGATGGTGTCATCAACGAACTTGTAAATGGCGTTAGTCTGATATTTGGCAACGCAGTCATGGGTATACAATGAGTACAGTAGGAGGCTGAGTACGCACCCCTGGGGGCTCCAGTGTTGAGTGTTAGTGAGGATGAAATATTGTCCCCAGTCTTCACTGACTGTGGCATGTGGGTCAGGAAACTGAGGATCCAGTTGCAGAGAGTGGAGCTTAGTCTGAGTATAATAATCAGTCTCGAGAGATAATAGTGTTGAAGGCTGAACTGTACTCAATGAGTAGGATTCTTACGTAGCTGTTTTTGGTGTCAAGATGTTCTAAGGAGGAGTGAAGAGCAAGTGATATGGCATCTGATGTGGATCTGTTAGTCTGATAGGCAAATTGGAGTGGATTTAGATCAGAGTGATGCTGGAAAAGCACAGCAGGTCAGACAGCATCCGAGTTGCTGGAAAATCTAGAGGTTCTGGAGGCTTCCTGCCTCTCTTCCTGATGAAGGGCTTTTGCCCGAAATGTCGATTTTCCAGCTCTCTAAACTCTGGTTTCCAGCATCTGCAGTCTTCACTTTTGGCTAAATTGGAGTGGGTCAAGAGTAGTGGGGAGGCTGGAGTTGATTAATGTGACCAGCCTTTCAAATCACTTCATGACCACCGAAGTTAGGGCTACTGGGCGATAGTCATTGAGGCATGCTGCATGAGCCGCCTTAGGCACAGGGATGATGTTGGCCCTCTTGAAACAGGCAGGGACAGTGTCTGCTCAGGGAGAGGTTGAAGATGTCTGAGAAGACCTCTGCCAGTTGATCTGTGCATGCTTTGAGTGCACGGCCTGGTACTCCATCTGGTCCCATTGCTTTCCTTGGATTCTCACAAAGGAAAACTGATCTGACCTCTGATGAAGTGACTGTTGGGATAGGTTCATCAGGATTTGTTGGAATAAGTGTTACCTCTCCACTGAAATTCTACTTAAAGCGTGCATAGAAGGTGTTGAGGAGATCTGGGAGGAATGTGTCATCATCTGCTATCTTGCACTGACTCTTCTTAGAACCTGTAATGTCTTTCAGTCCTTGCCATAGTCGCCGGGTGTCTGTCTGGGTGTCTAGTTTGGATCGGTATTGGTCCTTGGCTGTCTTAATAATCTTTTTGGTAATATGCCTTCTGAATTTTAAAAATTTCTTTCAATAGGTGAAAGCCATCATTGAAAGATATCTTCAGTTGGGTGGAGTTCTAAATGCAGTTTCTGTACAAGCTATTGGTGGGCCCAACCTATGCCTTCTGAATGAAAGCCTGTTGGTAACAATTTCAAACTTAACGTAAGTGTTGCATTTTTTTTTTTGCAAATTTACTGATAGCAACTATTTCCATTTTATTGGACAGATTTCATTGAATGCAATCGTACAAGCTATTTTACAGTTGGAGTTCAAACTCTAGCAGAGGTTTGAGGGAACTAAAGTGATAATTAAAGACTAGATCAAGAAAATGCATATTAAGAAAACATTTAAGATGAGGAAATGATGTGATAAAATGGAGAGGTTTAGGGAAAGAACTGGGATAAGAGGACAAGTAGTCTACCATTGATTGTGGAGTGAAGTGGAGAGGAGCTTACAATTACTGGATGAAGAGATTCTGAAATAGAGACTTATTGGACTTGAAAGGTTTCTCTCCCTACAGATGCTGGCAGAACTGCTGAGTTTTTCCAGCATATTCTGTTTTTATTTCTGATTTCCATCAATGTGCATTATTTATTTGGAGATTTCACAATTGATCTGAACCAGAAGAATGGAAAATGAGAAACAGGATGTAGGACTGGAAATAATTTATAAGTTACAAGGCCATGAAAGCTTTTGAAGATAAGGAGCCTGGAAGCACAGTTTGAGACTAGGCCCGAGTGTGACATGGTACAAGTGCTAACCTGGGAATTTGGTGTAGAACTGGAAGAAGATTCTACTTTACATAAATCTTATTCAGCCACTAAGTGTTTAAAGGTTCTAATTAAGTCAGCTGGTCGGTGATTGTTTGCTGAAAATTAAAGATTTAATCCTCTAGATGTGAGCAGTAGTTGAAATCCATACTTAATCAGTTAAGCCACTTGGAATAACTACAATAAACAGTTGAGCGAAATTTCTCAGATTGCAACTAAATTAGCTCAATGAAACACAATAAAGACTGCAGGGCAGTTGTTGCTTGTGTGTAATAGTGAACACCAGTGTGTTCCATGGCAACCACAACTGACTGCCGTTCAAAGAACTTCGTCTCACAGTAGATGAGCTGGAGTTGCAGAAACTGCAGTGCATCAGGGAGCACCATAGTTACTTGGACACCTTGTTCCAGTAGACAGTCATCTCTCTTAACCAGGTACTTCGGATTTGGCCTGTAGCTAGGGACAGGAATTGTGATTGTAAATGGGACATCCAGAAGCTCATAACAGCGGAGTCTCAGCCCTTGCAGTTTCCCAATAGGTTCAATGTTCTTGCGAATGAGAATAAAGATTGTAAGGGTGATGAGCATGCAAACTGACCACAGCACAATGTGGTAGTCAAGGTGGAAGTAGTAAATAGATGTGTCATAGGGGATAATGTGCCAGTACGGTGAGTGGACAGATCATGCTTTCTGCAGCTGAGAGCGTGAATTCTGAAGGTTGTGTTGTCTGCCCACTGCCACAGATAAGGTTACCTCCTCAGGTCTGAAGAGGCTAGAATGGAATCGGAAGGATCCAGTTGTCATGGTAAATGTAGGTATCAAAGACATAGGAAGGACTAAGAAAGAGGCTCTACTGAGGGAGCAGGTACTAAAAAGCAGAACCACATGCAGTCTGTGAGTCACCACTTGAACCATGAACAAATTGGTGTTGAATAAATATGATCAGAAAGTTGAATGCATGATTGAGATGGAGAATGTAATTGAAACCCAGTACAGTGTAAAGAGGGAGTTGTACCATTGGGATGGGCTTCTTATGAAATAAAAGGAAGTGGCTGAGGGCATAGTGGATGAATTGATTTTAATTTTCCAAACTTACTGGGAGGAGAAAGAAAGGGAGGAGAAAGAAAGAAATTACACCAGTTATTCTAACAAATTGTTACAGGTTGTTTAGAAAATTATAATACAATCAGATAGAATCAACATAGTTTTATGTAAGTGAAGCCATGTTTAACAAATGTATTAGAATTGTCTGAGGACATAATGAGCAGGGTGGATAAAAAAGCATCAGTAGATATATCTTTTGGAAATCCAAACACTCTTGATCAAGTTCCTCATAAAATGTTTCTGCATAAGATAAATATTATTGCAGTTATATATGAGCAAAGGTTGTCTAATGAACAGGAAACAGAGAGTTGGGATAAATGGGTCGTTTTAAGTTCCCCAAAAATAGCATCAAGTAATTGCCTGAAGGGGTATCCAGATTTGACAATTTCGTTTTCTCCTTACAACAACACGTTGCAGTGCCCGTACTGCCTTTGCATTAGAATGCAATTCTTGCTCCACATATTATACAATAAATGCCTCTCACAATTGCAGTTTGCAAGTCACATTGATAGTGTTGAGTATTAGAACAAAGAAACATAAAACAGAACAATTCAGTCCAGGATACCCTTTGGCCCACTATGACTGTGCCAACCATGATACTATTGCAAACTAATCCCATTGGCCTGTATCTCTCTGTTGTCTGCCTGTTCATATATCTGTCTGAATTATTCTTAAACATTGTTATCGTATCTGCTTCTTCAACCTCCCTGGCACTGAGTTCCAAGCACTTACCAGACTCTATGTAAAAAACATTTTCCTTGCACATCTCCACTAAACTTTTCCTCTCTCACCTTAATCCTATGCTGCCTTGTATTTGACTTTTCCCCCTTGGGAAAGCAACTTCACTGTCCATCCTATACAGGCCGCTCATACTTTTATATGCTTCTATCAAGTCATTCCTCAGCCTCTAACCCTCTAGAGAAAACAATCTAAGATTGTCCAATATCTCCTTTTCAGTAATACACTCCAAACCAGGCAACATCCTGGTAAACCTCTTCTGCACCTTCTCCAAGTCCTCCACATCCTTCCTACAGTGTGGCGACCAGAACTGGGCACAATACTTCAAATGTGGCCTGACCAAAGTCTTAAACAGTTACAACATGACTTTCTAACTTTTAAACTTAATACCCCAACTGACAAGTGTGCCATATGTCTCCTTTAACACCTTTTCCACTTGTGTTGCTACTTTCAGGGAGCTATGGACTTGCACCCCAAGTTCTCTCTGGATATCAATACTCCCAAGGGTCCTGCCATTTACCTTCCTCTTGCATCACCTCACACTTGTCCAATTTAACTGCATCTGCCATTTCTCTGTTCAGCTTCCTAGCTGAGCTAAATACCGCTGTATCCTTTGATATCCTTCCTCACTGTCTACAACTACACTAATTTCCATGTCATCTGCAGGCTTACTCATCAGACCACTAACATTTTCATCCCAATAATTTATATATATTACAAACAACAGAGATTCCAGCACTGATCCATGCGCAACATCCTTAGTCACAGACCTCCAGTCAGAAAAGCACCCCGACCCCTCTATCTTCTATGTCATAGTTGATTTTCTATCCAACTTACCACATCTCACCCCGGAGTCTTTTCTGGATCAGCTTACCATGAGAGACCTTGTCAAATGCTTTAGTAAAGTCCATGTAGACAACATCCACTACCCTACCCTTGTCAATCATCTTCGTCACTTCCTCCAAACCTCAATCAAGTTTGTGAGACAAGACCTCCCCTGCATATAGCCATGCTGACTATCCTAATAGGCCTGTTCCTCTCCAAATAGAAGTAAACCCTGTCCTGAGAATATTTTCCCTATCACTAGGGGCAGCATAGTGGCTCAGTAGTTAGCATTGTTGCCTCGCAGCACCGGAGACCTCTGGGTTCGATTCCAGCCTCAAGTATCCTGTGTGGGTTTCCTGTGTGCTCTGGTTTCCTCCCACAGTACAAAGATGTGCAGGTCAGGTGAATTGGCCATGCTAAATTGCCCATAGTGTTCAGGGATATGTAGGTTAGGGACATTAGTCAGGAATAAATATAGGATGATAGAGTAGGGGAATGGGTCTGGGTGGGTTACTATTCAGAGGGTCAGTGTGGATTTGTTGGGCCGAAGGGCCTGTTTTCACACTGTAGGGATTCTAATTATGCTCATGTAAGGTTTATCAGTCTTTAATTTCCTGTTGCCTTTCTTGAACATTGGCTATTCTCCTGTCTTCTGAAGCCTGGCCTGTGGCTAAAGGTGATGCAAAGATTTCTTTTAAGGCCTCCACAATCCTTGCCCCTTCCCCTATCATGTCGTGGGGGCATATCGATCTTAATGTTTTCAAAATAACCAATACTTCCTCCTTCTTCGTAGTGACATGCCTTAGAATATTAACAAACCCCTTTCTAAGATGGTTTCTCATCTTACCATCATCCACGTCTTTCTCCTTGATAAATATCAATGCAACGAAGCATCTTAAGAAGCAAAACCATCATCGTTATATCCCTCAATTCAACCGAGTGGAAAGTTTATTAATCCAAATTATAATGGGCATTCACTTTTCTGGGCAGTTTTGTTTTAGCTTCTTCAGACAATCAATGTATCCATTTTGCAGGCATTTGGTGGGATGGCATGTATTGTATTGAATCTGTCATCCTTGATTTGCCATACATTGCTTAGGAAGTGGTACCTTAATGTGTTTGAATTTAATGTGGAACATGGCTTAAAAACATGTGAGCCTAGAATAAAGTCTAATGCTGTAAATGTTCTTTTGCAGGGATGCAGGAGCACTGGATCTCTCAACATGTATTCAGTCACAGAAAAATCTGCTGTACAATCAAGCATCCTCTGCATTGAGATCTCAGCAAAGCAATCCTATCCCTTACTTTCACCTGCTGAGTCCATATATAGGTAAATGAACACATGCTTGTGTGTCATTCAAGTTTAAACTTAGAAATGGCAATCAACATCAATTCGTAATGCTTAGGTACATTCCTTTCTCCTCTGTTGTACCAGAAGTAGTCATTTGCCTGAAGTGAATATTAGCATATAATGCAATACCTTTGGGCAAGAATGTCAATGTCCAAGTTCCAGTTTTTTTGCAAATATTGACATTGTCTTAAACTATAGGGATTATTTATAGCATTTTCAAATTTTAAAAAATCACCTAAATCTTGCTTATCGATCTATCTAATCTACTTATCTATCTAAACTGAGCCACCCAGCCCTGCAAAGCATCAGAGTTGCTTTGGCAACATATGCTTTCACATGCATTTATGGTCTAGAACTATGGATAGTGATGAAAAACTCTTCAAATACTTTCCATCGCATCATTGGCCAGAAATCTCTCTTGTTCTTCCTGCCTGCCAATGGTGTGTTGAAAATATTTGCAAGTTAATACTGAACCTATTTGTCTGGTTATGAATGCACCTTGCTTGACCATCAAGTCGTGGAGTAGGACAGAGATTCTGCCTCAGAAGCAAGGACACTGGTGCTTGCAACCCACAATTTCCAAGTGATTTCATTGGAACATGGGAAAAAAAATCAGCAGGAGTAGACCATTCAGCCCTTCCAGTCTGCTCTGCAATTCAATATAACCATAGCTGATTGTCCAATTCACTACCCTGTTCCCGCTTTCTCCCCAAACTCTTTGATTCATTTAGTCATAAGAACTGTATCTAACTCCTTCTTGAAAACATTCCATGTATTGCCTTAACTACATTCTGTGGCAGCGAATTCCACAGCCTCACCATCCTCTGCATAAAGAATTTTCTCCTCATTGGTCCTAAATGTATTTCTTGTCTTCGAAAACTGTGACCCCTGGTTTTGGACTCCCCAGTCATTGGGACCTTCCTTTCTGCATTTACCCTGTCTAGTCCTGTTAGAATGCCTTAGCTTTCTATGAGCTCACACCTCATTCTTCTAAACTCCGGTGAACTTAGTCATAACTGATCCAATCTTTCTTTATTCGTCAGTCCTGCCATTGAAAGAATCAGTCTGGCAAGCCTTTGTTGCAGTCTCTCCATTACCAGAATATCCTTCCTCAGATAAGGAGATCAGAATTGTACACAGTACTCCAGGTGTGGTTTCAGCAAGGCATCCCTGCTGTGTATTTGAAGCTTCTCATTGTGAAGACGAACATACCATTTACCTTCTTCATTGCCCACTGCATCTGTATGCTTGTTCTTAGTGACTGGTATACCTCAGTACACCTCCGCCTTTCTTAAACTATCACTAATCAGATAATAATTTAACTTCCTGCTTTTGCTACTAAAGTAGATAACCTTACATTTTATCCATGTTATATCTCATCTTCCACGCAATTGCCCACTTATTCAACTTGTCAACTCAGAGGGCAGTGTCAGCTGGTTCACTGCATATGATTAAGACTGAGTTAGACATTTTTAGTGTGCAAGTGTTATGAGTGGAATTGAAGCCACAGTCGGATCAGGCCTCATTTTATTGAATGGTAGAGCAGGCCCAAGGGGCTGAATAGCTTTCTTCAGCTCATGTCACATTCTGATGTTCTTACGAATGGTATTTCTTTTACTTAAGGTGGTATCCCACGGGATGATCTTGAGATACTTGCAAATAACTCAGTCAATATGGATTTTGCAACCTTCATAAGCCTGAATCCTCAGGAAGTAAAGGTATAGTTTGCCGATTCAGATTTGATTGCCAAGGTTGTTTTGAAAAGTATTTTAACTAATGGCAAGATTTTTATGGGAAAATGTGTTGACAAATTAATTCTCTGACTGACAATATCACTGTGAGTTCCATCTGATTTTAACCATTCTGCCAGATTTGGAGGGAAGTAAGTAATAGTTGACACAGCTAGGTGATGGGACTGAGATGCTGGAAACTGGGTCGGTGAAGGTGCCCAAGTGAAAATCAGCATCTTTCCTAACCTCTTCTGGATTTGATCCTCTTCTGTTGTAGGATTGACTGGATAGAAAACTCATTGTCCTTCTCTCGCCAGGCCTTAAATATAATTGCAATTGGGTTCCATTAATATGATTGGGACCTTTTGGTTTATTTATTCATTAATGGGATCTGAGTGTTGCTGACTAAGCCAGCATTTATTGTTCATTCCTAATTAGCCTTGAGAAGGTAGTGCTGAGCGGTTTTCTTGAACGGCTATAGTTGTTTGGGTGCAAACAGTCTGATAGTGTTTTTAGGAAGGGAATTCAAAAGGAGAGTTGGATAACATTGTAAAAATGGGATGCTGGAAGTTCCAGAGAGGAAAATTATCTCGAGACACTTTAACTGCTGATCTATTTAATTTCTATTGTGTGGGTAATTTAATGTTGCCTCCCGTTTCCAGTTGAGAGCAACAATCCATTTCTGGAAGATGCTGATAAAACACACGAAGAAAATTGTGCAGTACACAAGTTTGGAGATTTGCTAGATAGCATAAGATTGTCACTTGGAACTGATGCTAATTGACATTTTTGTAGACGTGCTTCAGTTGTCACGTTAAAGTGTCCCATTCTCTTGTTATTTGCATCCAGGAAACATTTTATTCCTTTGAATATATTTGCTGAATTTACAAAGATTAGTCTAAGATATGGCAATTGCACATTATCATCAGGAGACTGATTTTAATGAGGTGTTTACTTTTCTTATTTCAGAATTTGAGTGCCCAGAATCTGATCGACTTGCTTGGATATAATCTTCCAGCTCTTCAACGTGGAATCAATGAAACTGTAGTGAGGGTCTGGGTGAACTCACACTTACAATCTGAAGTCCAGAAACTGGGTTTGACTGGAGGAATTCCAGATCCTACCCTTGGTATGTGTCTTACTTAACAAAAAGGAAGTACTATAGACATATATTCTGTGGGATCCCAATCCATAATAATTAGTGAAGGTTTGGCTTCTAAGTTATTTTGAATAACATGACTGCATGCTCTTTTATGATTATTAGATTTTCCTAAATAATCTGTTTTAATTATTTCTAGTCTAAGTGCAGTTGTTTATTTTTATGTCTTGATCTTTCCAGTTTATTCCAGCAGCACAAGTATGCATATCTCATTTTTGTTTTCTTTTATATTTTAGAATCAATTTTCTGTGCTGACAAAGACAGGTAAGCGCTAAGGCAATTTATTTTACTTCTAAGACAGCGATCCCACTGTCAATGCGTTTGCTAGTGATTCCCAATGAGAAGATGTTTGGCATATAATTTGTGAGAAAAATTTGGTCAACATTAAATTCCTAAATATTCACCATTTTTTAAGTATCTTTTTATAAGTTAGCTCCTCTTGTGCTGGTAGAGTATGTGCACAGGTACATTTTGTGGTCACAAATTGTGGACTGTTCAATCTCTGCCTGTGAGCTTAAACTGAAGGAACATATTTATTTTCAATGAAGCAGATTAGTATTATATTAGGGTAACTCAAGTGCTAACAAAAGCTACCAACATGTCCTGAATGACTAATACCTGCAACTGCAGAAGGTGTAATACTTTATAGAGGTTTATAAAATCATGAGGGGCATGGATTGGGTAAATATACAATGTCTTTTCCCTGGGGTGGGGGCATAGATTTAGGGTAAGAGGGGAAAAATTTAAAAGGGACCTAAGGGACAACTTTTTCGCGCAGAGGGTCGTGCGTGTATGGAATGACCTGCCAGAGGAATTGGTGGAGGCTGGTAAAATTACAGCATTTAAAAGACATCTGGATGGGTATATGAATAGGAAGAGTTTAGAGGGATATGTGTCAAGTGCTGGTAAATGGAACTGGATTAATTTAGAATATCTGGTCAGCATGGACGAGTTGGACCGAAGGGTGTGTTTCCATGCAGTACATCTCTACTACTCTTATGACTCTTTTACCTGTCCTGTTTACTTCTTCCCTCCTCACTATCCAGGACTACAGATACACCTTCCAGGTGGAGCAAGCGCTTTACCTGCACTTCACACAGTCTACACTACTGCATTTGCTGCTCACAATGTGGCCCCCTCTACATTGTGGAAATGAAGCATAGACTGGGTGACCGCTTCGCTGAACACCTACACTCTGTCTGCAAAAAGCTTCCAGTTGCCTTCCACTACCCTGTCCTCTGGCCAACATCTCTCACTCAGGCTTACATCTCTGTCTCAGGCTTACTGCAGTGCTCCAGTGAAGCTCAGTGCAAGGTGGAAGAACAACAACTCCTTTTCTGCTTGAGGACTCAATATCGAGTTCAATAACTTTAGGGTTTCAGCTCTTCCATGTCCTTACCCCAATCCGCACACACAAGGCCTTGTTGTCATATAGTCTGCTATTACACATGACCCATTATTAGCCACTGACAGTATCCCTTAATAGCTATTCACTCTCCTAGCCAGATCATTATCCACCCCTTTGTCTGTCTGACTGTTCTTCTCTCTCTTTGGGCTCTATCCCCACCTATCATTTACTCCTCATCCCCTTTCCCCACCCTATCTTCTGCATATAAACTGACATTTCCTAGCTACTATTTGGTTCTGAGGAAGGGTCACTTGACCCGAAATGTTAACTCTAATTTCTCTCCACAGATGCTACCAGACCTGCTGAGCTTTTCCAGCAATTTCTGATTTGGTCCTCAATGACTCATATTGATTCAAAATGAAAAGAGTCTAGTGGCTGTCATAAATCAACTACCTCAACACTGTAGAACAATCCATGCAATTGGCCAAAATAATGCCACTAAAACTGTACCAGAAAGATTGTCATTGTGGATATAGATAAAATAGTAATTGTGCAAATATTTTCATGTAACTTAATCACTGGTATAGTGAGAATAGCACTGTTCAGATATGCCACGACGTATGCTCCAATCAAATAAAGTTTTGTCACTGAAACTGGAGCCTAACATCATTTATCTTCAAGTATCCACGGAGAACTTTCTCTCCTAAAGAGCTATGATGTGGAGGAGCCGGTATTGGACTGAGGTGGACTAAGTTAAAAATCACACAACACCAGGTTATTGTCCAATAGGTTTATTTGGAAGTACTAGCTTTTTGAGCACTGCCATTTTGTCAGGTAGCTAGTCATAGGACACAGAATTTATAGTAAAAAAATCAGTGTTATAAACTGATACAATGTTTTCAACAAACCTAGATTGCTGTTAAGTCTTTAATCACGTAGAATGAGTTGTAGGTTTCGATTCATTAATCACAAAGGAACAGTGCTTCAAAAGCTTTTACTTCTAAATAAACCTGTTGGACTATAACCTGGTGTTGTGTGATTTTTAACTTTATCCAAAAGCGCTGACAATGCAAATAGCTATTTGAAGATGGAATCCCTACATTTCACTTGAAATTCTGTTAATGAGATGTTCAGAATTTTTACTTCTGAGGTAGTGTTTTTTAAAAAAAGTCTCAGTTTATCCTTCTAATTTTCTCCTTATAGTTCGGCTGTCAATAATTTCCTGATTGAAGTTAAACGGAATCAAATCTGCAATTTTAACATTGTAGAATATGCATGCTCTCAGGTAAGATGTGTCATAATTCAGAGTTCAGATGGAAATGTAGGATCTGGATATGTATTTCAATTTGTGAAGGACATGAGTTAAAGGTAGTGGGTTAACAGTGTTTAAAAATAATGCACACAGAAAGGCAGGGTGAGTTGTCTTTCATTCATTCATAAATTTGTTCTTGAGCGTGATCAACAATTTTGAGATGATTAAGTAAAAAAGAATGATCTGTTGAATTTTGATGCAACAACTTTAGTGCCGATATTGAAATAATAAGCCCTGTTTCATTATTAGCATGGGTTATGGACCAGACCAAACCCCTTCAAAATATATTAAGAAGATAGTCTAGACCCTAATTTTTGCTTATTTTAAAAGTAAGTGTAAGGTGTTGTGTTCCAGATGCAACTTAATTGGACAACTACTAGGTTTAAAACAAAACACACTTTATTCATGAACTCTAATTAAAATACAGACAAAATAAAAATAAAAGAAAATAATTGGCTTAACTATGACTCTATAGAAATGCTATGCACAATATATATATTAACAATCACAATTAACTTCCAAGATAGTAACATCCCATAAGCACACCCTTTGCAAAGGCAAAGTCAGTAACATAGATTGTCTCACATGCAATTCTAGCAGCAGGAAGACAATCTCCAGCTGTTAGCTCTAACGGAGAGAGGAATAAAAGCTTCCACATCCATCTTCAAACTCCCAACAACTGTAGAAAGCTAAAACTAAAAATCCTCTTTCTCTACCCATTCAGGTTGCTTCTATTCATCCATCTTTAAAGAAAGCCCCAAGGCCTCACTTTATTGACTCTGAGCATTCTGGACCTCTGTCTCAACTTGCTTTGTTAAAAAAGACAGGACAAAATACACGTCTTAAAGCCATAATATTATCACAGTATGATATCTGTTGAATTGACAACCCCTTGTATAGATTATAGGACCCTGCTAATGACTCCATTAATGTACTATTAATGTGCTGTTACCATGAATGTTCGTTTTAATAAATGATAAGTAGAATAACACAGGATGAGTGGGTTCTTGGTGACAATCTAGCCAAGGTATCTGAGTTGATACTGACAGAAACCAGCATTTATAATATGTTGGCAGTACTGGTTTCCAACATTTCGAGAGTGGAAGGCTGTTCTATTGCAGTCAGTTTTAGGATGGAAAATGTTGAACTTCATCAGAAAGGAAGAAAAGGTGAATCTTTTCAATATTCTTTTAAAAGGGTCCAAGTCGCCATTCACAGTTAGGGTTAGGCTATAATACCATCCTTGTGCTCTACAAGTTGTCCCTTGATTTGTCATGTTAATTGCCAAACTAACTATCTGGTATTTGCCAGATCCTTCAAAGATAGGAGCTACAAATCACAGCGATTGAAGTTCCTCCTTGAACCATTGTCATCTGCATAAGTCATCAGGCTTGAACTGAACAAAGACCACAGGAAACACCAGGCAATGTCAGGATTCATTGTAGCTGGGTACTCAATTAGTCTGTGGCCCTATTACTACAAGCCTGTTAGACCTACAGTGGAAAGACTTTGGAAATGGCAATGACTTTCAACCCCAGTGAATTTATGGTGTTCCATTACATTCTGGAACATGTTCAGATTTCAAGAATTGACTGAATTCTCAAAATGAAGGCTGTTATTTTGAGGAGAAAATAGAAGGTTCAACGAACTGTAGATAAAGCAGTACTTTTTTTTTAATGTTCACTTGTTAATTTTTTCTTATAAAGTTTGATCATGGAATTGACAGTGGTTGGTTATCAAAGCCCTTATTGCCCTTGAGAAGGTAGTGAGCTTTGTCCTTGAACGATGTCAGTCCTTGTAGCCACTGCTGGATCCAATCAAGAATTTTGTTTTTTGTGATGTAATGCCTCAATCCATCTCAATTTTCATATCTGATTACTTTGCAGACTGATCTACTGAAGATACAGGTAGACAGTGAAGTTTTATCTTCCATATTTGACTGCTTCACTGGCCCAAAGGTTCTGAATACCTCAGATGAAATAGCACTGACCATTTTCCTTCAGAAATTTGAGGAAACCACACGGAACGAAGCACTTGACAAGTTCAACAACAGGGTAACTAATTATTGCTTGCATAAACTTGATATCTAATCACTTGAGCTTTGAAGATTCGATTATATAACATAGAACTGTATAGCACACGAACAGGCCCTTTGGACCATGATGTTGTGCCGAACATGACACCAAATTAAACTAGTCCCTTCTGCCTGTCCTTGGTCCATATCCTTCCATTCCTTGCATATTCATGTGCTTATCTAAAAGTCCCTTAAATGTCCCTGTTGTATCTGCCTCCACCACCAGCCCTGGCAGCATGTTCTAGCCTCCTACCACTCTCTATGTAAAAAACTTGCTCCTCACATCTCCTTTGAACTTCCCCCTCTCACCTTAAATGCATGACCCGAGTATTAGACATTTCAACTCTGGGGTAAAAGATTTTGACCATCAACCCTATCTATGCATCTCATAATTTTATAGACTCCTAGCAAGTCTCCCGTCAGTCTCGGCTGCTCCAGAGAAAACAACCCGAGTTTTTCCAGCTTGTCCTTATAACTCATTTGATCAATATATTTACTGTGTTAAAAATATTTGTTGGAATCGCTGCAGAAACATACACCCTCATACAAAGTCAGGAATGAGGGAATGTAATCATTAAATTAGTCATGGGCTATTTAGGAAAGCAATTTAAGAATCACTTTTTCCACACAGAGGGTAACAAATATGTTTCAACTCCCTCACCTATTGAGGCTACATGTTCTGGAACTTTTAAGAGTTTTCAAGGCATTTTCTTTTGTTTTTTAATAAGAGTCTCAATATGTTGCGAGTCAATAAGAGTAAATAGAAATATGGTGCAGATTCACCATGATCTAAGTGAATGGCAGAGCAGGCTCAGTGGGATTGAATGGTGTATTTAATCATTTGCAAATTATACATCTAAGTGCAGTTAGTATTGTAAAAACTGAAATAACTGCAGATGCTTAAATTAGAAACAAAAACAGCAATTGTTGGAAAAAGCTCAACAGATCTGGCAGCATCTGTGGAGAGAAATCAGAGTTAACATAGCAGAGTTCAGAGAAAAGGAGACTGGACTCAAAATGTTGACTCTGATTTCTCTCCACAGATGCTGCCAAGTGTGCTAAGATTTTCCATCAATTTCTGTTTTTTAGTCAGTATTATTTCTGAATTTGCTGCTGAAATATGCTATTTTCACAATTCATTTGTTGAAAGTAGAAACGTATGGCACAGAAGGAAGCCATTGGGCCTTTAGCATCTGTACTAGCTTCTGCAGGAGCAATTCATCTCATATCACTCACCCGCCTGGCCCTGCAAATTTCTTTTTTCGCCTGATGGTAATCCAATTCTCTTTTGAAACCAAAAGGAAATCTGCCTCCACCACCCACTCAGATATTCAGATTCATAACTGCCTGAAAGAGACAATCCGTATTGTTGGACTATAATTGTGAACCTGCATTCTTTATCTTGTGAGCTCTGTAAACCAATCTGTTAAATGTGTGCTGATAAATACAGAATACACCCATCAACATTTCACAGTATGTCTGAAGTAATGACATCTAGACAATTTGATTTCGTTATGCTGCAGCATTTCAACACTCCCATTAGCCAAACCACATATATTGATGATCACAATAAAATAATAAACAAGGGATTTTATCATTAGCTCCAAAAAGGTGGTTGTAGTATTAAAAATGATAGATATGTTTCCATATATTTTGGCAGCTAACGAAAAGGCATTGTACATAGCATAGCTTGTGATAGATAAGCTTTGAAACCAAAAACAGGCAGGGATTGACGAATACACTGAGTATAAATTTGCATCGCTGGCATTGCACAAACTCATGGTTGTTCATGGCTATGAGTGGTCTGCTCTGTTTGAACATGTTTTAAACTCCCAGACATCTTGGCAACACAGCCTGCTTGCTGGCAGTATGTCAGTAGTTACACGTGCTGTATCCGGTGAATATAACCCCAAACACACATCTCTGAGCTGAATGGCTGGGGCCAATGTCTAATATGAAGTAAATGTATTAGTTGTAAATGGGGGATCGATTAATACATGAAGTAGAGGCTTAAACATGCATTTTTGCACTGATAAATAGAATAGTATTAAACATAAAGTAAACTTGTAAACTGCAATTTATAGTTATGAATTTTTAGAGAAAATGCCAGAAACTTTAAAAGTCATGTGATTAAAGATGTGATTTATTTTATTTATACTAATATAATGTATAATAGTATATAAATACCTTTTCAGAGTTTGGATTTCAATCAGGAGTACATGGGTTTCGGTCTATTTTTGTTATGGGTATACGAAAGAGTTAGGTCAGTCTTTTAAGAAAGCTGAGTTTGGAACCAGTATGTGTCAGAGAGAGCCAGTGATGATGAGGATCTTGGAGTGTTAATCCTCCAAGAGTCCTATAGTCATGTTTAGCTACTCTCTTACCATATACCCATAGAAACTCTTGCTGTTTGTTTTTACATTTCTTACCAATTTACTTTCATAACCAATTTTCTCCCGCTTTATTAGCTTTTTAGTCATCTGTTGCTGGTTTCTAAAACAGAATGCCAATCCTCTTGCCTATCACGAGTTTTCACCATTTGGTATTCCGTAGGTTTTGATTGGAAACTCGCGTTTACTGCCTTTGTTTATCCTTTTCATCAAAGCCACTCTGTTGACCAGATGATTTTTGCTGAACATCCTATTTTAAATTGTCTCTCTCTGCTCATCTATTGACATTTCTATGTGTCCATTCTTGTGGTTTGCTTTAGCCAACTCTTTCTTCACACTCTGTAACTGTCCTTATTTAAGTTGAGGACACTGGTTTGAGAACTGGAGAGGGTTCAGCAGAGAGTTACCAGGATGTTGCCATATAAAGAAAGGCTGGATAGGCCGAGACGTTTTTCACTGGAGCATAGGAGGTTGAGAAGGACCTTACAGAATTTTATTTTAGGATTACAATCCTTACAGCGTGGAAACAGGCCCTTCAGAGAAAAGTCCACACTGACCCTTTAAAAGTAACCCACCCAGTCCCATTCCCCTATGTTTACCCCTGACTAATGCACGTAGCCTACACATTCCTGAACACTGTGGGCAATTCGCCTAACCTGCACATCTTTGGATTGTGAGAGGAAACCAGGACACCCGGAGGAAACGCAGACACGGGGAGAATGTGCAAACTCCACACAGCCAGTCGCCCGAGGCTGGAATCGAACCTGGGTCCCTGGCACTGTGAGGCAGCAGTGCTAACCACTGAACCACCGTGCTGCCCTAAAATAATAATAATAGTTTATAAAATAATGATGGATATAGATAGAGGTAATGTTAGCTGTCTTTCCCCTAGGGTGGGGAATTTCAAGACTAGAGGGCACATTTTTAAGGTGAGAGGAGAGAGATTTAAAAAAAACATGAGGGGTAAATTTTGTACATAAAGAGTGGTTCATGTGTGGAATGAGCATCTTGAGGAAGTGGTGGATGTGGATACATTTACAACTTTAAAAAAAATTTGGATAAGTACAGGAATGGGAAAGGTTTGGAGGGATATGGGTCAGGAGCAGGCAGGTGGAACTAGTTTGGGATTACGTTTGACATGGGCTGGTTGGACCGAAGGGTCTGTTTCTGTGCTGTATGCCTCTATGACTCTATAACTGACTTGCTCTCCCTCAAACTGAATTTCAAATTCCACCATGTCCTTCTCATTACCTCCTAATGGATCCTTAAATATGAGGATCTCTTACTTATCCTGTTTCATTACACATTACCAGATTTAGAATAATCTGTTCCTGTGTAAGTTGTGCAAGAAATAAGTAATCCTTGATGCACTCCACAAATTGAACTTCCATTTTCCCTTTGCACATTTGATATGTCCAGTCAGTATACAGATTAAAGTCACCCATGACAATTGTAATGCCTTTCTTATCTGCCTGCATTATTTCCTGATTTATTTTGTCCCACATTGAGGCTACTCTTCGGGGGCTGCGGACAACTTATACCTATGACTTCTTTCCCTTATCATTCCTTATTTCCACCAAAACTGATTCCACATTGTGATTAATTTCATCCATATCAGCAGCCACCACCACACTGAGACTTTCCTTCATTAACAACACTATCCCCATTATCGCCCATTTTTCTGAAATATTGGATATACTTGAATATTGAGTTCCCAGTCCCAGTCTCTCTGCAAACGTGTCTCAGCAATAGCTATTAAGTAAAATTCATTTATTTCTATTGGTGCCATCAACTTTTTTTGTTATTTGTCAACGTGATATTGGTGTCAATGGCTATACTCACATTTATTGCTTATACCTAATTGCCCAGAGAGCGGTTAAGAGTTAGCCACATAGCTGTGAATAGGGAGTCACATGTAGTCCAAATCACATATGGTTATCAGATTTTCTTCCATAAAGGACATTATTGAATTTAACTCTTGATGTTAATTGTCCCTTGCCATTTTCTCTTAGATGTGAGGTTTTGGTAATAGAGGTAGGGCTACACCAGAACAATTTCTTCCCTATCCCACCCTCCATTATTTAAGCACCCATTCTGTCACTAGCTCGCTGTCTCTCACACATGTGCACACACAAATATACACAGACACACAAACACACAAATTTACATGCATAACATCTGTAAATGCACACACATACAAGCACAAAACATACATTTACACGTACGTGCATGCATTCAGACACAGGCACACATGCACACGATCTTGAATTATTCTTCACTGTCATAGCTTGCTGGCTGCATTGAATCAAGACCCTCAGTATTCAAGTTATTTCAGGCTTCACCATTCAGGAGCCAGGGGACCCTGCTCCCAATGAAAGTGTATCATCATCTCTACCCAAATGTCACCAGCTTTGGCTCAGCTTCCACAACTTTGTGAAGTGCCTTGGGACGTTTTTTTCTGCAGTTAAATACAAGTTATTGTTGTTGATCATAGGGCAGATCGTACTTGATTGCTAATGTTAGTGAAGCCAATTGCCTCTGATGCATAAAAAAACCCAATCAGTCTTGAAATTTTTAAAGAACTCTCTTGACTCAGAACTTGGACACATGTTATTGCTTGTTTCAGACCCTGAACACATCATCAATTCCTTTGATGACAAAGATCACATTCATGAATGCTCTGTGGGAGATCGTGAAGACCAATGAAAACTTAACCAATGCAGATTTCCTGAGGAAATGGTTCCAAGAGAGACTCAGGCCTTTCATTGCTGGTATTTCCCAGTCAGTGCTGAACGGCTTTCTGATGAGGAACATAACTTGTGATGGTTTCCAGGTTATGTAAGTGTATCATTCTCCATTACAGTACTTCATCTTAATATAGTCAATGGGAAGAAGAACCATGTCGTAACATTTTAACTTATTATTAAGTGATGTACAATATAATTGTAATATTATTGTTTTAATACTTGGTCATTCAGATTATATTTAGAAATGTAAGCTGAAGCATTGGAGCCCTATCTCCATACCTTCTTTATTTTGCTTTGTATTAATATTATGTTATTGCCATTATATTATAAATCCAAGAAATAAAGCTCCAGTTGACACAACTAGATTTTCCATTTAAAGAATTGTGGTTATGATGGAAAATCTGGCTGTCTTCTGAACTGGAGAATCTTCTCAAATATTTGGGCTTTGCCAATCAATTAATCGCTTCAAACAATTAGAAGTTGTAAATTGAAATTAAATTCCAGATGATTTCATTTTAAAGTGCTATTCTGAGGGCATTTAAATCAGTAGCGTTGTTTGGATTGTTTTTGTTCAGTTCTACGATAAATACCTTCCATGATAATGTGAGGCTTGTGTATAAAAGAAACTCCACTCAGTAAGAAAGGACCCTCGGGTGTCTGTCATTTGCCTCCTTGAAAAGAAACTTTTGAAATGCAGAACGTCGATTCACGGGCGAACAGATTGCCAGATACTGCTGAAAAATTCAACCTTTTTGCCCTAAAATGAAGAATAATTCAATAACTGAAAATACAGGAGTTTTGAAATAAAGTTATGCAGCGCTTCAAAGTGTCCACCACTGGTTGCTTACAAGAATGTAGGATTGCTATAGATTTGACATCTAATCGAAAACTTTAATATTTCTTTCCTGCGCTAGTGTACAAGGACTCAGTTATGGTCTGAGGGAAATGCCACCAGAAACAAGAATGACAGTGTTGCAAGAGGGGGTTCTTAATTTTCTCAACACCACAGGTAAGTATGAAGGTCAACTGTATATAAAGAGCATGGTGCAAATAGTTGTTGTCAAAATGAGCCATAATTTTGAAAAGCTTCTACTGCATAAGATACAGGATGAGTATGTTCAATATTAAACAAACTGGCCTCAGTCATTTGATCTTCTTATAAGAAGAATTTTGAAGGATATTATTAGAAAAATCACAAACCAGAAGGATTCTATTTTATCCATTCTGTCTCTCCAAGTTGTGTGTGTGTGCAAGTAGTTTTTTTTATATATGTGATGAGTTTCCTTTCTCTACCACTATTTCAGACACACCCCCAATTACCTTCTGAGAAAATACTATCCCTCCCCAACTTTGCCAGCACATTTTCAATCCTCATACCAATTGCTTTCAATCTCTGCATCTGGTTGTTGATCTCTCTACTACAGAGAAAGAGGTCATTCCAATTCATTCAATTTAGGCCCTGCATAATTTTATAAAGTCAGAAGTCACACAACATCCTGGCAACGTCCTTGTAAATCTCTTTTTGCTGATGTCATCACTTCTGTCCTGTAATGCAGTGACTGGGACTGTATGCAATATTCTAGCTGTGGACTAAAGAGCTAATAAGAGTAATTCTAACGTTTCCTCCCAGCTCTGATACTCTGTGCCATTTGCCACTGTCTCACTCTTAGACTGGAGCAGATTAAGGCCAGTCACTCAAATAAAGAAAAGTATCCCCTTATAACTTCTTGTACCTTCAAGTAAAACAAAGATCTCCGAATGCTGAAGATCTGAAATAAACAGAAACTGAAACTCAGCAAATCTGGCAGCATCTGTGGAGAGAAAACAGAGTTAATACTTTGAATATAGTGACACTCCTTCAAAAAGAAGCCAGGGATGGGTCCTAAATGTCATATTCCACTGTGTCCCCAGTCCCACACTGGGGCTGGGAATTTTTTATTGCTGAGTTGAAATGTGGGGGTGGAATTCATTGAGTGGGATACACCCCTCTAACACTAATGAGACAGCCCACCGAATCAAATGCTCATCTATAAGTGGAGTTTTCTGTACATTGCTTCCTGGATAGTGTTATCTTACCATTCCTGAAGATGCAGGTAAACCGGATGCTGTCTGCTATGGTGAGTAGCAGGGCTCTTATATTGGCTGGGGCTGCTGGTGGGGACTTAAGAGAGAGGAGGAGGGTAGCACCATAGATTAGATTACTTACAGTGTGGAAACAGGCCCTTCGGCCCAACAAGTCCACACCGACCCGCCGAAGCACAACCTACCCATTCCCCTACATTTATCCCTTTACCTAACACTACGGGCAATTTAGCATGGCTAATTCACCTGACCTGCACATCTTTGGACTGTGGGAGGAAACTGGAGCACCCGGAGGAAACCCACACAGACACGGGGAGAATGTGCAAACTCCACACAGTCATTCACCAGAGGCGGGAATTGAACCCGGGTCTCTGGCGCTGTGAGGCAGCAGTGCTAACTGCTGTGCCACCGTGCCGCCCACAGGACGGTTGGAGAGTTTCGATGACCACCTCACCTTTGCACCTAATTGCACTTAAAATGGTGCAGATTGAGGCCAGTCTGTTTCATAAAGGCAGAGAAGAAGAGTCCTACCGGACTCAAAATGTTAATTCTGTTTCCTTTTCACAGATGCCTGTGTTCCTCCAGCAATTTCTGTATCTGTTTCACTCTGTTTAATTGTCCAGAGAGCTGCCACCTACTGGCAACACAGTTAATCCGTGTGGTGATGTGAATGATATTAACCATTAACCTTAGTTAGTGGAACATCTGGAAAGCAGTTACCTGCCAATACAGTCAGAAAGTCCAGTCAGATCTCACCCAGAATTTAATTGCTAAGGTGGTGAAGGGTTTGGTATCTCCCTGCTGCTGATTTGTCCAATAAATTGCCTTACCTGCCTCTCCTCGGGAGGGTAAATGCTGACTTACGTGCTTGAATCAGAACGTCCTTTAAGATAGTTAAAGATGAACGACAAATCCCAACCAAGAAAGGTAAAATTTAATAAAAAGTATTAAAACAGCTAAATTAGCTGAAATAATTGCCTCAACATTGCTTCTGAATATGTACCTGAACCCATAGGTCCCTCTGTTCTACAATATTACCCAAGGCCCTACCATTAATTGTATAAGTCCTACTCCTGTTGCACCAAAATGCAATAGTCTCAGGGGAGAACTTGAAACAGAACTTTAGAAAATCTTGTTTGATGCTCCAGGCTATTTTCACCATCGTGTCATCATTTGTTAGGAAATTAGTGATTGGGTAATGAATGGCTCTACCTCTTTTAGTTTGCTTTAGTTTGGCTGTCAGGAGTTGAAGACAAATTATTCTTGTTTGCCCAAGAAATATAATTGAAAAGTAACTGAATACTTTCTGCTTTTCACAGCGTTTTCTCTTAATTGTTACAACAAAGACAGTTTTCTTCGGTTCTTGAAGAAGTCATTCCCAAAGTTCGCCAGCTTTCTAACTCTGAAGGATGTATTTAATCTGGCTCCTCCTGGCATTGTAAATGAGGTAAAAACAGTTTTAAAAAATGATTTCTCTTGAGTAAATCAGATGGATATAACTGTTGATTAGTTATTCCATTTCAACATTAATTCCTTGATCTACCTCTAGCCGCTATAATTAATTTAGCAAATTTCAATGTGCCTATATTCGCATTCCAGACGTTATCTTTCTGCATTTGGTCACTGTGCTACAAACCGAAAAGAAATATTTCCTTTCCATATCTTTCAGTGTCCTGTGAATGGCCATAGCATAATTTCATGAGCTGAATACAATTACGTCTAGAATTCTGAGCCAAGTCTCCTGTCGTTGTGTCAGAGTATGACTCAGTTAGGAATAATATCAGTGGAATAAAAGTTGACACTATAAAAAAACTAACACAAAGTCCTATTAATTATACTTAGTTACTAAAATTATGCTATCCTTTTATTGGCTTTTCTGGGGTTGATAAATAAGAAATTTCAGAGATTCTGTATCAATTTAAGTAAAATAAATATGCAAATACCCTTCAGAATGCCTGCAACAGTTTTTAAATAAAGCCAAGCAGAGGATTATTAATGTGAGTAAAGCACACAGAAAACACATCTTCGCTAAACATTGAAGCAGAAACCAAAATGGAACTATCTGGAACCTGAGGAACAGGAGAATGCAAATCTCAGAATTTCCTGAGCGTCTTTACCATTGTAACACTCAAGATAGTATTGCACTAGCAAAGGAAAAATCAGCGGCGGGGAATTTCCTTAATCATCTTCGTAGAGCCACATTCTGGCCTCAGCCTTGTGGGAAAGAGTTGCAACCACTTGAACGTAAAGAGATTTTCAGTTCTCTTAGCACTCTGAGTTCCACTCATGATTTCACTTTGCCTGTTGCTTGCATTCACTGTCTTATTAGTTGCAGTTTGGCTAACATCAGTATTTCTACTATAATCAGCACCACCATCCCTATCACCAGTCAGTTCCATGCAAGCTACTAGGAGAGGACCTCATTGGAGTAATTGACTTTCTTAAAGACCTTTGTGGAAAAGAATGAAAAATGATTCAAAGGCGATTATTTCTGTTAGACATTAAATGACCATTATACTATGAGCTCTTAGTGTGCAATGAGATCGCACTGAGAGGATTCAAGCTGCATTGTCTGGATGACATTGATATTCAAATGATTCAGGCAATACTTCTTTTCTTCAATGAGGATAATTGTAATGAGGGTCCTTGCCAGGATTGGAAGTATGGTATAAGAACAGCCCGGCCAACTGATGTCCCTGTTGCCCAGTTCCACCCTCCCACTATGCCATCTTTGCAGAGTTGGGATGGGTAGAGTTGTAGAGGTATACAGCACGGAAACTGACCCTTTGGTCCAACCAGTCCATGCTGAACATAATCCCAAACTAACTTCTCCCACCTGCCTGCACCTGGGCCATATCCCTCCAAACCTTTACTATTCATGTACGTATCTAAGTGTTTTTTCAAAATGTTGTAATGTGCCCACATCTACTACTTCCTTAGGAAGTTTATTCCACACGTGAACCACCCTCTGTGCAAAAAATTGCCCGTCATGTCTTTTTAAATCTCTTTCCTCTCACCTTACAAATGTACCACCTAGTCTTGAAATCCTCCATCCGAGGGAAAAGACACCCACCATTAACCCTATTTATATCTCTCATTTTATAAACCTCTCAACCTCCTACACTCCAGTAAACAAGGCCTTTCTTTATAACTCAAACCTTCCGTATATGGCAACATGCTGATAAATCTTTTGAGAATCCTCTCCAGCTTAGTAATATCCTTCCTATAACTGGGCAACCAGAACTGGACACAGTACTCCAGAAGAGGCCTCATGATGTCCTATGCAATCCCAATATAATGTCCTACTTCCTACATTCAAGTGTCTAGCAATGAAGGCAAGTGTGCTAAAAGCCTTTTTAACCACCCTGTCTATATGTGATGCAAACTTATGTACCTGAACCCATAGATCCCTCTGTTCTGCAACACTACGCAAGGTCTTACCATTAACTGGAACTAGGCATAGTTCTACCCCTATTTGTTGGACCAAAATGCAACACTTCACGTTTATTCAGATTGAACTCCATCTGCCATTTCTCAGCCCATTGACCTACTTGATCAAAAATCCCTTCATAATGTTAGAAAACCTTCTTCAGTGTTCAGTATGTCACCAATTTTGGTGTCGTCTGCAGACTTATTAACCATGCTTTCTATATTTTCATCAAATCATTTATATAAATGACAAACAAAAGAGGGCCCAGAATTGACCCGTGTGGAACACTGCTGGTCACAAGCCTCCAGTCCGAAAAACAACGCTCTACCACCACTCTGTCTCCTGCCATTAAACCAATTATGCATCTAATTGGCAAGCTCACACTGAATCTCATGTGATTTAATTTTACTAATTAGTTGACCATGTGGTTCCTTGTTAAATGTTTTACTAAATTCCAAGTAAACAATGTCTACGGCTCTGCCTTCATCAACCTTTTTGGTAAATTCCTCAAAAAACTCAATCAAATCTGTGAGACATAATTTTCTTCGCCATGCTGACTATCTGTAATCAATTATTGCCTCTCTAAATGTCCATAAATCCTATCTTTTAAAGTCATCTCCAACAATTTGCCCACAACTGAAGTTAGACTCACATGTCTATAGTTCCCTGGTTTCTCCTTACAACCATTCTTAATCAAAGGTACAACATGAGCCACCCTCCAGTTATCAGGCACTTCACCTGTAGTTACAGATGTTGCAAGTATTTCTTCAGGGCCTTGCAATTTCCTCCCAAACTTTCCACAATGTTCTAGAATACATTCAATCAGGTATGGAAGATTCATCCATCTTTATATTCTCTAAGACCTCCAGAACTTCCTCTTTTGTAATGTGAACTGTTTTTAAAAATATCAATATTTATTTTCCTGCCTTCTCTTGGTTCCATTTCTTTCTCCATAGTAAAACTGATATGAAATATTTATTTAGAATGTCTCCCACCTCTTGGCATACAACACAAAGATGATTTCCTTGATCTATAAGATGCCTTTCTCTAGTTACCCTCTTACACTTAATGCATTTGTAGAATCTCTTTGGATTATCCTTAATCCTATCTGTCAATGCTATCTCATACTCCATCTTTGCCTTCCTGATTTCTTTCTTTAGAGTGTCTCCAAACTCTTTATATTGATTTGTAGCAAGTAACCAATGAGGCTCATAAAGAGTTTATTTTTTGTCTCTTTAACATTCAATGTTTCATCCAGTCTGCTTCTGTTTAGATAAAATTATAACATAACTGTATTGTGATTTTACAGTTGGTGAATAGCATTGATCCCAGAGAAATGGCTCAGGCACTGAGCAGGCCTGGATTCATTAATGACGACAGATTACTGACCATCGTCTTAATCCACATCGAACCCACCAAAAATCTGGCTGCATTTATCGATCAATTCATCATCGAAACACAAGATGTGAGCTACAAGTGTTACCTATAGTTTTAAGAAATCATTAAAAAATGTATAGTAGCTGTAATGGTCTCCCAAAATGATATCAGAGCAGTTTACCAACATTTTGCAGTGCCATTTATCTGAAGTCTGACTGCTTCAGTAACAGGAGGACAAACAAGCAAGTAGATGTATTGCTTGCACATTAAAATAAGCAGATAATCTGGTGGGCAGGAAGAATTGTTCTTTTCTCCATTTCAGATCCACAAACCAGCTGGCTGACAATAATTAGCTGCAAGGTTCAAACTTCCAACCATGTAGTGTCCTTAACTCTGCAAAATCAAGTAACACTTGGTTACTTCAACTGGTCGTAACTTTTGGGCCACCTCAATGTTTTGCACCACAAATTATGTGGTGACTCAGTCACAGAAGCACAGTAGTTTTACAGTGAAAAAGGAGGCCATTTGGCTCGAGTTGCCTACCCCTATTCTATTACCGAGTGCCAACGTCCTGCCTTTTCTCCATATCCTTGCATACCATTTCTATCCAAGTAATTATCCAATCCCCCTCTTGAATATTTCAATTGAAGTAACTCTACTACATTTCCAGCAGTGTGTTCCATACTCTCACTATTCAATTCTCCGTGGAGAACAGTCTCAACTTCTTCAGTATATTCTCAAAATTGAAGTTTCTCATTCTGGGAACTATTCTTGTAAATCGTTTCTGCACTCTCTTCAGTGCATTCTCATCTGTCCTGTAATGAACCGCATACAGCTGTATACAGTACTCCGATTGACATCGAACAAGTGTGGATGTAGGTTTGCTCGCTGAGCTGGAAGGTTCATTTTCAGATGTTACGTCACCATACTAGGTAACATCTTCAGTGAGCCTCCAGATGAAGCCAAGCCTAATCTAACAAGTGTCTTGCATAAGTTCAGAACCTCCATGTTCTTGTACTCTGTATTGGACTAGATATCTTATCTGTAGCACTCATAGCAAGACTGCACTCAGATAAGAACTCATCTACAGTGGGTTGGTGGTAGATAGGTGCAACTTAAACTGGTGTGTCAGAATCACAGAATGATAACCTCAGTCCCTTCTCAAATGTGTGTGTAGCAAATGCTCAGGTCTAGTTTCCCATTTTGAGAACCTAATCTTGCCTCATAACTCTAGTTGGTGGAAAAATATCATGAATGCAAGCTGAAGGAATTTGTGTTACCTTAAAGTTTGAATGCATAATTTTAGCAACTGTTTCCTTTTTCAGAGCGATCTTTTAGCTGATGTTATAAAAGGGTTGGAGCGTGAGTTTTCCAGAAGCCTGTCTGGAATTGATGATCTAAATGTGAAAGAATGGATTAGCACTGTACTAGTTCCAGCTCTGCCTGAGATCACCAGCACTGTTTTCAATTCCAATAACAGCATTGAAATTCCATGTTTTGCATTTGAAAAGATGTAAGTGTTTTTTTTTCTATTCTATCTTCAACTGCAATGTATATTGTTCTGTGCAAAAGGATCATAAATGGGATTCTAAAGAGCAATTAGACTATATCTCACTGGAAGATATCGTATTCATTGTGATAAAACTGGGTTACGTATGTTTCACATTAGCATTCATGCAACTTTCACCATTGCCTTATTGCGTTTCCATTTTGTCTTTGCTGACCTCATTCAAATGTAAATGGTGTGAAGTCTCTTGACCACAGTCCATTCATTCTAACGATGTGTCGTCTTAAACTCCTGCTCCACTTTTATGATTCACAAACACAATATTCGCAGCAGTTTTAGGATTGAACAAACTGAACAAGTATGTTCCTGAACTTTACATTCTGCCACATATGCAGCAAAACTGAGTTTTTAATCATCAGTCAGTCCCACAGTTGATTGTGAAACTAAAACAGAAATTGCTGGAAAAGCTGAGCAGGTCTGACAGCATCTAGAACATAGAACATAGAACAATACAGCACAGAACAGGCCCTTCGGCCCACGATGTTGTGCCGAACATTTGTCCTAGCTTAAGCACCCATCCATGTACCTATCCAATTGCCGCTTAAAGGTCACCAAAGATTCTGACTCTACCACTCCCACAGGCAG
>NC_057730.1:14644561-14707175 GCF_004010195.1 Chiloscyllium plagiosum
TTTCAAAATCTGTTTCCCAATCTGTTTCTCCATATCTCTGCTGCTATTGGGGGGCCTATAGTAAACACCCAACAAGGTGACTGCTCCTTTCCTATTTCTGACTTCAGCCCATACTACCTCCAAAGGCAGATCCCCCTCGAACTGCCTTTCTGCAGCCGTTATACCATTTCTAATTAGCAACGCCACCCCCCTCCTTTTTTACCACCCTCTGGAGAGAAATCAGAGTTAATGTTTCAGGTCCGGTGACCTTTCTTCAGGACTGTCCATTTCTCTCCACAGATGGTGCCAGATCTGCTGAGCGAGTCTGATTCTGATTTACAGCATCAGCAGTTCATTCGGCTTTTACTCAGTTCAGTGTTCCTATTAACCAGTTGAATTAATGTGATTTTAAAAAGACCAAAAAAGGGTTATTGTTATCAGTATCTTACATACACTGCTGCACCAAGCCCTGCGTATGCCCCTTAATACTCAGATTATCTAACACCCTTACGTATATGTTAGTTAAATTTGTATGTGAGATGTGTGTTGTTTGATGGTGTTGATAAAGGTAACAATGGGGGCAGAGCATTTCACATCCTTTAGGAATATGTGATGAATTATTACACCTCTATTATGGGACCTATTAGTTATGTAAGGTTACTTCTGATTTGATAAGTAATACGTAACATACAATTTTCTGATAGGTGGTTGAATGTGTGGGTTATTTTTAGATTTGTTCTTCGGTAGTGAATACTTCTAGCAGTGCTGCAACTATTGCTTATTCCTTCTGAAATAAGTGAAATATTGTATAAGCAAGTTATACACAAACAGGAAGGCATTTCTCAGAATACCACTGAGAATCATTTTAGTTCCTAAATACTTGGGGACATTGTTAATTCTAGTGGTTTGTGTATCTGAAGAACCTCTGTTTATTTTCCACAGTGTTATGGCATTGAGTTTATTCAAACAGCAGCAGAAGACTGATGACCAAGAAATTATTTTTGATAATTTGTTACATTATGCCAAAGGTAATGATATAAACAAAACTTTCTGCCTATTCACTTCATGTCATGTATTTGATCTTCAAACTGATGTGTATTTGCTCCCAGTACCATTTTTCATTTTCCTGTCCCAGAGCCACTATCATAAATATATTTCTGGTTGGCACTGCTGCCCCAAAGCATCAGGGACCCAGGCCGTTCACCCTTGAGTGACTGTCTGTGTGGAGTTTGCACATTCTCCCTGTGTCTGCATGTGTTTCCTCCGGGCACTCTGGTTTCCTCCCACAGTCTGAAGATGTGCTAAATTGTCCATAGTGTCCAGGGATGTGCGGGGTTGATGGATTAGCCATAGTAAATGCAGGGGTACAGGGTGGCAGGGAGCTTGTTCTGCATGAAATGCTCTTTGGAGGGTCAATGCAGACTTGATGGGCTGAATGGCCTCTTTCTGCTCTGTGAGAATTCTATGATTTCTCCCTGTTCTTCAGAATGTCTTATAGTTTAAGACACCTCTAACATGTTCCAAAACTTCTTGCTGAAAATTACAGGTCCTATACTTTCATTTTCTCATGTTAAGCTCCACTGTGCCTCATACCTAAGTAAATAGTTTGCACATTATTTTCCTCCTATTAGCTGTTTTTCCCTGCTTACAGAATATGAGAATGATTGTCAAGTCTATCCCCATTAGTGCTTGAGAAGATGTATGTGAACTAACTTCCTACATACAAAGAGCAGCCAACTAGACTATTTCAGAGGGCAATATTCATCTATATTTCTGAAACTCAGGAGGCTATGGAGTGAAATTGGCAATCTTTCTTTTCTAAGGAAACAATTGGATTTGAATGAAAATCCAATTGTTACAAAGTCACTGGTACTCATACTAGCTTTTTTATTTCAGCGATATTTAATTAACTGAATTAAAATTCCCTAGGGACAATAGACAATAGGTGCAGAAGTAGGCCATTCTGCCCTTCGAGCCAGCACCACCATTCATTATGATCATGGCTGATCATCCTCAATCAGTATCCTGTTCCTGCCTTATCCACATAACCCTTGATTCCACTATCCTTAAGAGCTCTATCCAACTCTTTCTTGAAAGTATCCAGAGACTTGGCCTCCACTGCCCTCTGGGGCAGAGCATTCCATACACCCACCACTCTCTGGGTGAAGAAGTTTCTCCTCAACTCTGTTCTAAGTGGCGTACCCCTTATTTTTAAACTGTGTCCTCTGGTTCGGGACTCACCCATCAGCGGAAACATGCTTCCTGCCTCCAGAGTGTCCAATCCTTTAATAATTTTATATGTCTCAATCAGATCCCCGGTCAGCCTTCTAAACTCAAGCATATACAAGCCCAGTCGCTCCAGTCTTTCAACATATGATAGTCCCACCATTCTGGGAATTGACCTCGTGAACCTACGCTGCACTCCCTTTGACCTCGTGAACCTACGCTGCACTCCCTCAATAGCCAGAATGTCTTTCCTCAAGTTTGGAGACGAAACTGCGCACAATATTCCAGGTTCAGGGCCCTGTTCAGCTGCAGAAGCATCTTTTTGCTTCTATACTCAATTCCTCCTGTTATGAAAGCCAGCATGCTATTAGCTGACTTCACTACCTGCTGTACCTGCAATCTTGCTTTCATTGACTGACGTACAAGAACACCCAGATTTCTTTATACTGTCCCTTTACCTAACTTGACTCCATTTAAGTAGTAATCTGCCTTCCTGTTCTTGCCACCAAAGTGGATAACCACACATTTATCCACATTAAACTGCATCTGCCTGCATCCGTCCACTCACCTAACCTGTCCAGGTCACCCTGTATTCTCCCAACATCCTCCTCACATTTCACCCTGCCACCCAGCTTTGTGTCATCAGCAAAGTTCCTAATATTACTTTTTAATACCTTCATCTATATCATTAATGTACATTGTAAAAAGCTGCGGTCCCAGCACTGATCCCTGCGGCACACCACTGGTCACCACCTGCCATTCCGAAAGGGAGCCATTTAGCACTACTCTTTGTTTCCTATCAGCCAACCAATTTTCAATCCATGTCAGTATTTTGCCCCGAATACCATGTTCCCTAATTTTGCTCACTAACCTCCGATGTGGGACTTTATCGAAGGCTTTCTGAAAGTCCAGGTATACTACATCCACTGGATCTCCCTTGTCCATCTTCAGAGTTATATCCTCAAAAAATTCCAGAAGATTAGTCAAGCATGATTTCTCCATAAATCCATGCTGACCCTGACCTATCCTGTTACTGCTATTCAGATGTGTCGTAATTTCGTCCTTTATAATTGACTCCAGCATTTTTCCCACCACTGAGGTCAGACTAACTGGTCTATAATTCTCTGTTTTCTCTCTCCCTCCTTTCTTAAAAAGTGGGACAACATTAACTACCCTCCAATCCGCAGGAACTGATCCTGAATCTATAGAACATTGGAAAATGCATCCACGATTTCTAGAGCCACCTCCTTCAGTACCCTGGGATGTAGACCATCAGGTCCCGGGGACTTATCAGCCTTCAGACCTAACAGTCTCTCCAACACCATTTCCTGCCTAATATAAATTCCCTTCAGTTCAGGTTCTTCAGCTGCTATTACATCTGGGAGATTGCTCGTGTCTTCCCCAATGAAGTACCAATTCAACTCTTCTGCCATTTCTTTGTTCCCCGTAATAAATTCACCCGTTTGTGTCTTCAAGGGCCCAGTTTTAGTCTTAACCACTTTTTTTTCTTTTCCCACACCTAAAAAAACCAGTGATCGGATTTGAGCTCACATGTCTTGTATTCAGATGCAGGCATCTGATTTACTCATCCAGCAATGTAACTACTTTGCTATTGTTTTCGATATTGAGCGAGTTCACTACCTAAGTGGCAAAGGTGAAAGCCATCCTTGTTACATGATACCAGATTTTCCATGAATTTATTTACATGTATTTAACGTCTGGTAAAATGGAAGACTGCCCTGTTCTGAACTCTGCTGGTCAGGATGGGTTGGGTCAGTACTTGGTCAAATTGTGTTTGTCCTTCTCATGGGCAGGACGTACCTGTGCAGTTTTCCATATTACTGGGTAGATGCCACTGTCACAACTGTACTGGTACAGCTTGGCTTGTAATCAAGCTAGGGCTAGACCACATGTTTTCAGTACTATTGCCAGAATATTGTCAGGACCCATAGCCTTTGCAGTATCCAGTGCCTTCTACCATTTCTAAGTACCATGAAGAGAGGATCACAGTGATGGATGGCTGGTGTCTGTGAGGCTAGTGACCTTGGAACTGGACTGAGGTTATGCATGGCACTTGTTCTGAAGATAGGTATAAATGTTTAAGCCTGATCTTTTGCATTGATATGCTAGATGCCCCCCCCACTTTGTGAATCCTCTCATCCAATGAGATTAGTTATCCACCACCATTCCTGACAGGATTGCTGAAATGCAGACTGTATGAGCACCTTTAAGCTAAAGGAATGTTCAATTATAAAGGGTCAGACTATTTATATCCAACGTTTGAGGTTTACCAACCAAATATTTTCCAAAAAAATCTTTATTGCAATTAATGTTGATTTTCCGACATCAAATGCAAGCTGCCCTACAGGAAGGGGACATGTTATCTTTACCCAAACTGGTTTGCTTGTGACTACAATCCTACACTATCCGCATATTTGGGATCATAATCCTGAGGTAGACACTACTTCTGTGTCAGGAACCTATAGTTGGCCAGGATGGAATATCATCTATTTCTGGGAGTCCAATCCAATTAACAACAATTAAGAGCAGCACAATGGAAGGCCCAGTAGTAGGGCCTACAGGGTGTCACTTGGCGTCGCTCATCAGGAGATGTAGATACTGCACACACAAGCAAGAAACAACAGTGGGACCTTACTGCATCAACAGGAGTTATTGAAAACAATGCATGGCCATGACTTGTGTAGACCCTTCATGAGGTGGCTGAGCCTACGGCCATCGCATCACAGTATGCTGGGGGAAAAGTGTGCTGTTCTTCAACCAAGCAGCATCCTCCCCTCAACATTGGACTCTAGCCTCAGCTGGGGGAGGGGTCCAGGCTTGCCACCAACCGACAACATGTGCAGTTGCCTTCTGGAGTGGTTTAGAGATAGGCTGAATTGATTATTCATCTCTGCCTGGGGTTTGTTGCCCCTACTGTGTTGACTACTTGCAAAACCCTGGGGGATATGGGCCAACGCAGGCAAATGGAGAAACCTGGCGTGGACGAGTTGAGTTGGAGGGCCTGATTCTGTGCAGTATGGCTCCATGACTTTATCTCTCGAAGATGGGCATGAGTCAATTGGCTGATCAACAAACCATTTGCCTGTTTTCTCCCCCAGATCTTCATGCCTCCCTTTGGCCAAGAAAATTCAGCCCCAGAGGCTTCACTCTTAATACACTTCAAATAACTAAATCTATGTAACGTACACTATCCACTTATCCACATCTCAAAGCAATCTCAAAAGTGACTTTTAAAAATTCTAAGCATCAGTAGAGACAAAACAGCAAATAAAACCCCACCAAAATATCCATATTATTTGTAAGTTAAACTGAGGTCTCAAACAGAATAAAGACTTTTGTTAGCAATGCTTTTGATTATTTTTGATTTGGAGATGCCGGTGTTGGACTGGGGTGTACAAAGTTAAAAATCACACAACACCAGGTTATAGTCCAACAGGTTTAATTGGAAGCACACTAGCTTTCGGAGCGACGCTCCTTCATCAGGTGGTGTTGTGTGATTTTTAACTTTGATTAGTTTGATACTTGTGTTAGACTTTTAATGAGTTATGAATAAATAGTTTGATCCATCTCATCCTGTTGCAACTTTGGGCTCTCAAATGCCCAAGCTAAATTAGCATTTTATGTATGAATAGGATAGTTGAATAATAATATTTTCCATTATTTTCCAGCATTCCCTCTTCACTGTTATAAAAATGACAGTTTTGTCAGTTATTTGAGGAATTATTTCCAAGCATTCCTTGACTTCCTAACTCTGAAGGATGCATTTTCAATTATTCCTCCTGACCGTTTAACTGAGGTAAGAAGAAAATTATTTTTCTTAAGAAACTAAGTGAATCTGAGTGTCTATCTTTCTGGGTGAACATCTATTTCTTGTTCACGATATAGTCAGTACAGTGATGGGAACTTCCAATATATCCATTTTAGTTTCAACCCCAGAATTCAATCAGTATCACAAAAAGAAAAGGAAAGTCTTGCCTGAAATTTGGTGTTCTGTCAGATTTGCTATTTTCTAAGATAGCACAAGAGATACCTGCTCCGGTTCCTGTGAAATATATCAACAAAGAGGACATATCAACCCTAGTTCTACTCATTATCTCCACTTTCGTTTGTCACTTGTATAAATGATTTAGTTGAGAATATAGGAGGCATGGCTAGTAAGTTTGCAGATAACACCAAGATGGTTGGTATAGTAGACTGTGAAGAAGATTATCTAAGATTACAAAGAGATCTTGATCAGTTATGTCAAGTGGCAGATGGAATTTAATTTAGATAAGTGCGAGGTTGCTGCATTTTGGAAATGCAAATCTTAGCAGGACTTATACACTTAATGGTAAGGTCCTAGGGAGTGTTGCTAAACAAAGAGACCTTGGAGTGCAGGTTCATAGCTCCTTGAAAGTAGAGGCGCAGGTAGCTAGGATAGTGAAGAAGGTGTTTGGTATGCTTTCCTTTATTGGTCAGAGCATTGAGTACAGGAGTTGGGAGGTCATGTTGCAGCTGTACTGACACTGGTTAGGCCACTGTTGGAATATTGCGTGCAAATCTGGTCTCCTTCCTATTGGAAAAATGTTGTGAAACTTGAAAGGGTTCAGAAAAGATTTGTAAGAATGTTGCCAGGGTTGGAGGATTTGAGCTGTAGGGAAAGGCTGAAGAGGCTACGGGTATTAGCCCTGGAGCATTGGAGGCTGTGGGGTGACCTTCTAGAGGTTTACAAAATCATGAGGGGGCGCATAGGGTAAATAACCAAAGTCTTTTCCCAGAGTAGGGGCGTCCAAAACTAGAGGGCATAGATTTAAGATGAGAGGTGAAAGATATAAAAGGCACAACAATTTCACACAGCGGGTGGTGTGTGTATGGAACCAACTGCCAGAGGAAGTGGTGAAGGCCGGTACAATTACAGCATTTAAAAGGTATTTAGATGGGGGCATGAAAAGGAAGGGTTTAGAGGGATATGGGCCAATATGGGGCCAGATTCATTTAGGATATCTGGTCAGCATGGATGAGTTGGACCTAAAGGTCTATATGTCTCTATAACTCTGATAAGCCCAATCCTATAGCAGCATCTCCCAGCGCACATTTAGACAGCTTTCTCAGAAGTAGAATTGGTCCTGGTCCTTGAGGTCACTGTCATTCATTTCTCTGGTTCCTTTTCTGTGCTACTTGCTAACAGGTATTCTCGACAAATTGAGTTCCTTCATTCGGAGGCTCCTCCCTAGTCGGTTTCTTCTCGATAACAGTCTCCCACACATTTACATCGATGTTGCATTTCTTGAGTGCAGCCTTCATAAAGTCTTTGAGATGCTTCTTTTGTCCTCCTCGTATTCGAGTGCCTTCCTTGAGCTGGGTAAAGATGAGTTACTAAACATCTCAAAGCAAGCAATTGGCTGAAAAAGACAGTAAGGGAAGAAGATTTACTTCTGTTATCACTTACACGTTGTAAAAAGCTGAATAAAATAAGTACCGGAGATATCATTAGTTATGTCACCAGAGACAATGCTTCAAAATTATGTGGTTGTAAGGGGTTTGGCATGTCTGGTATTTGTTGAAGATGCTATCAAAATATAACTCTTGTTTACCTTCTCGCAAGTCTGATTAGTAGATTCCTTCCTCTGTCACTCCTGCACCAGTTTCCACATGTACAGAGAGCATGAGACATCACAAGTACATTTTGTGGTTTCACGGGTCATTTGATTTGTTTACCTCCCTTCTGGAATGTTCTGGTTAATCACTAGCCCCAAGTTCTATTCTGCCAGTTGGTAAATTAATTGTGAGCTGTAAGTTTATGTTTTGCCACAGCAGTTATGTTAAAGATGAAGTCACCACTGATTCTTGTGGGTCTGGGGCCATGCATTGTGCCCAGAATTGTACAGTTCCCATCACTAATCTCTGCTAAGCGTATTTGAATGTTTTGATGCAGAACAATGCTCTTCAAACTTTGTTTCTTTTTCAAGATTTATTCCATTCCCTTAGGTTACCAAAACAGAATTCAGTTTCTATGTCACAAAACAAATTGTCCTAAGTTTCCTATTTAGAAGGCAAGAACATGAGTCTCCATTCAGTCCTCAGGCTTGTTCTGCCATTGGATTAGATGCATGTGAACTGGCTTTGTTCCATTGACCCCTGACACACTTGCCCAAAAAAAAATCAGTTTATTTAATTTTAAATGTTCAGTTGATGGTGCTGTCTTGAACTGCTGCTGTCCATGTGGTGCAGGTATATCCATAGTTGGTGTTAGAGAGGGAATTCCACGATTTTGGCCCAGTCAGGATGGTAAATTGCTTAAAGGAGAACTTCCAGGTTTAGATGTTCTCAAATGTTGGTTCTCCTCATCCTTCTGGAAGATGGAGGTTTGGCAGTTTGAAACTGTCAAAGTTCATGTCAAAGGATCTTTCTAGCTTGTTGCAGTGCATCTTGTAGATGTTGTACAGTGGCAGAAATGGGCAGCACAGTGGTTAGCACTGCTGCCTCACAGCACCAGGGTCCCAGGTTCAATTCCAGACTCGGATGACTGTGTCTGTGTGGGTTTTCTCTGGGTGCTCCAGTTTCCTCCCACAGTCCAAAGATGTGCAGGTTAGATGAATTGGCCATGCTAAATTGCCCATAGTGTTAGGTGCATCATTCAGAGAGAAATGGGTTGCTCTTCAGAGGGTGGGTGTGGAATTGTTGGGCCGAATGGCCTGTTTCCACACTGTAGGGAATCTAATTTAATGTGCACTAAGAATGGAGAAAGTGAATAGGTTGCCAGTCAAGGGTGGTGCTTTGTTCTTGCTGTTGAGTCTCTTGAAAGTTATTGGAACTGCAGTCATCCAGGAAAATGGCAAACATTCCATCACACTCCGGACTTGTGCCATCTGACAGTTTGGGAGAGGGTCAGTAATGAGGAGAAGCGTTGCATTGTGAGAGGGCAATACTGAAGGAGCGCTGTGCTGGTGCAGGGGGAGCACTGCACCCTCAGAGGTTTGAAACTGTTGCATGTCTTATTCCTTTACACAGAATCACTAGTCTCTCTCAGGACTAGTAAACAATATGTAGGGTATATTTGTTTGATGATTCATGCTAATACATGAGTATCTCGTTGTTATGAAGATGTGTTAACTTGAAAATGGTAATTTAGAAGATCATTAACTGGACATATTTCCATATCTTTTGGCCTTTAGAAAGAACACTTTGCATAGCAAAGGAGGCAGGGAAACTTTGCATTTTCAAAAAACACCAAGCTGCTCGACTGGAATCACCTATACTTTCAGGAGAGATCACACCATCCTGCTTGTGTTTGTCTGGGTGAGAGTACAACAATTTTCCTTCCAATTAGAGACCGAATTGGCTGGAGCAGCAACCTTTGCCCTGCCTCCTTTTTCACTGAAATCCGTCTCATCGTCCGCTGAGTCGAAGCCTCGCTTAAAAAGCTCTCATCCGCAGAGGTGGAGAGTTTCTAGAGGAGAATGTGAAATCTTGTCACCACAGAAAAATGAATTCAGCCAGTCATAACTGATCCAGGGAGATGCCCTTCGCCCAAGACCCTGCAATTTATTGGTTGACTGGGTTGCTATGACAATGTCCCATCCCTAGAGTCCCAAATCAGTCATTGGTCACCCAACCAATAATTCCATGTCTTCACAGCCATTTTGGAAGCAGATTCTTCATTGGCTGATTAGATGCAAGTCTGACAGATCTTGTTCCCATTTTCCCTACTTTTAAAACTGATTCCTTCCTTTTTCCTTTTTTTTCCTTTTTCCTTTTTTTTCCTTTTTTTCCTTTTTTTTCCTTTTTCCTTTTTCCTTCCCTTCATTCCTTTTCCTTCCTTCCGTGTCGTGGAGGAAAACCTTCAATTCCTGGAGTCTCCGGATCAATCTGAGAGGAAAGGAAGCCGCCACATCAGTGGTTTGTGTAAAGAGCACAGATAGCATGGGCACTGTCAAATGGGGTTTAGTGTCCGGTGTGAGACAGTCCCATTGGAAGCATGAAAATGTGCCAGATGGGACTTTGCAGCCAACGGGATGTGGAAAGAAGTGTGTGATTGTGTAAAATCAGTCCTTGCCATCTTGTTAGAAATAAATCTTGGCTTCCAAACACAAACTTTCACTGTTGCCGGAATCTAAGAAGGTGCATTTCCCGTGAGTTATCTACTGTGTTGACATATGGAGTCAAACTGACATCATAATATTTGGTACTCTGGTGTGATACTGAGAGGTATCATTGACACCTCTGTCTCAACTTACAGTTCTGGTTTACTAGGTCCTCAATACTGCACAGAAGCAATTAATTAGATTTGTAGCTCAGAAAGAGACTTGTTAGCCCATCATGCCTATGCCAGTTCTTTGACAGAGCTGTCTAATTAATCCCACTTTCTTGCTCTTTCCCGATAGCTATGTAATTTTTTTTCCATCTTCAAGCATTTAGTCAATTCCCCTTTAAAGATTACTAATGAATCTACTTCCACCGCCCCCTCGGGCATTTCTGATCTCAACAACTTGCTACAATAAGAAATACTCATTCTTTCCCTGGTGTTTGTTAAACAGTGCTCTGAAATGGCTCTCGTTTTGGAGTGGATATAATCCCTCATCTTAATCCCAGTAACTAATGATCTTTTCATCTTCTGCCTCTCACTAGTTGTCCAGTGACTGAGAGAGGGTTGTACAAATGAATTTCTCTTGCTTTATGCCTCAAGGTGATCCCAAGATGGAAACCATCTTGCTCTTGATCAGAGCCTGAGGCTTGTGATGATTGGCCCAAGGCATTGAGCAGTCAATTCCATTTAAACTAGTTCATTCCCTGCAACACAGCAGTATCCAAACCTTCATTTTTGCCAGTTTATGTTTCTAAAATTAGATATCTATTCCTTTTGTTTGATATATAATACTTCTGTTATGTGCCTTGGGATGTTTTATTTATTTTAATGGCACTATATAAATTGTTGATTTCATCATCCATTCTGCTGTATTAGCACAATGATGTGGCACTCTACAACAGCATTGAGTCAATGGAAAGACAAAAACTGCAGGTTAAGTGGGACATGTTTTATGGCCATGTTTAGTGTCATTGTCTTGTTTTGTATATTGAAGTAGCACCTTGTCTCTGTGTTTCAGAACTGTCTCCACACTGACCAGGTCACTCGATGCCAGCAACGAGTTGTTCGGTGATGGAGCTAAAGGTTTGGGTGGATGGAGTACAGCGAGTAGTGTGTGGAGTCACTGAGGAGACAACCTGTCAGGAAGTGGTGATTGCACTGGCACAGGCCATAGGTGAGTGCCCAAATGAATGGAACGGGATGAAAAGTGGGAATAGGAGTGTGATGGTGAAATGGAATGGGGGTATAAAGTAATGTGGAAGGGGATGGAGTAATGGGAATGGGGCAGGGGCATAGAATGGGATGAATTTTGACTCCGATGAGACAATGGGTAGAAGACTAGAATTAGTTGAGACAGTGATCGTCAGTGACAGTGCAAAATACTTTCCTTCGGGTAATAAACAAGCCAGAGTAATTGAGTCTGGTGTTAGAATGAGGGTCAAGATTAGAATGGGAAAGCACAGCAGGCTAGGCAGCATCCGAGGAGCCGAAAAATCGACTTTTCAGGCAAAAGCCCTCTGATGTTAGAATGGTCAAGGCTGAAGCAGGTCAGGAGTGAGATGGATTGTAATGTGGTTACTAGGTCCTACTGGGTGTAAGTGAGGGATGGACAACAATTTGAGAATTGAGAAGACTGGCCCCTTGATCCAGAGTTTAATTGTTTCACCATTGACATCTCTAGATATCCCTTGAATTCCCTCCCTACACGGTGGCTCAGTGGTTAGCACTGCTGCCTCATAGCATCAAGGACCCAGGTTTGATTCCAGGTCTGTGTGGAGTTTGCACATTCTCCCTGTGTCTGCATGGGTTTCCTCCAGGTGCTCCGGTTTCCTCCCACAGTCCAAAGATGTGCGGGTTAGGTGAATTGACCATTCGAAATTGCCCGTAGTGTTAGGTGCATTAGTCAGAGGGATATTGGCCTGGGTGAGTTACTCTTCGGAGAGTTGGTGTGGACTTGTTGGGCCAAAGGGCCTGTTTCCACGCTGCAGAGAATCTAATCTAATCTACACCTCTCTCCTCGTTTGAGATGCTGTTAGAAGCCTCTCTCTTTGAGAGCTTTTGTCACTTCCCCTAATAACTACTGATGTGAGTCTTTGACAATGCTGCATTGAAGCACCATATCACCATGTGTTAAAGATGCAAAAGGCAAGATGTTGTTTCGATTGGGTATCGTTTCATGCAGTTCCTGGAAATGTGCACCATTATTTAAAATGGTGAGAATTCTTTCCATTGTAAATGGTGAGAAAATTCCTTCCATTTAGGGTTAGGGCTTGGCCAGTGCAGGAGACAGGTCAGTGTGGGACAGAGGTCATTAACTTCATCCATTCACATGTTTACTGAGTCTTGGACATCACCAATGTCCTCCATCTGCATTCACATCTTGGTTTTACTGTGATCGTCCAGGTTACACATCCATTTCACTTTACAGTTGGAGACCAGGCCAGTTGAAGTTTTGGCCACCAATCTTAGAGCAATTAATGTCAGCGATGCTGAAGAGGCAGAGATCTCAGAGGATTGTAGAGCAGGAGAGGTTTACAGAGGTAATAAGGGGTAAATGCTAATCTGCTACTTGGTAAATGTAGAGAGATCAGCACAATTTTGCAGTTCTGACTGCAACAGTAGCTATTGGATGTGCCCAAAGTAGTGACCGATCAGTGTCAGTGGCCCTGTTCTTTATGTCATGTTGTGTCCTTGAGAAATGAAAATGAATCTTGTGGCTGACCATCCGATAAATAGGCAAAGTCTTTTCCCTGGGGTCGGGAAGTCCAGAACTAGAGGGCATAGGTTTAGGGTGAGAGGGGAAAGATATAAACGAGACCTAAGGGGCAACGTTTTCACGCAGAGGGTGGTACATGTATGGAATGAGCTGCCAGAGGAAGCGGTGGAGGCTGGTACAATTGCAGCATTTAAGAGGCATCCGGATGGGTATATGAATAGGAAGGGTTTGGAGGGATATGGGCCGGGTGCTGGCAGGTGGGACGAGATTGTGTGGAATATCTGGTCGGCATGGACAGGTTGGTCCGAAGGGTCTGTTTCCATGCTTTACATCTCTGACTGTATAATGCTTTAAAATTTGCATCACATATAGATAAGGTGGTTAAGAAGACATTTAGCACACTTGCCTTCAGTGTTCAGACCTTTGAATATAGAAATTGGAACGTTATATTGAGGTTGTATGGGGGATCTTGTTGTGGCCTTTTCTGGAATACTGTGTCTAGTTCTGCTTGACTGTTAAAGGAAGGCTATTGTTCAGCTGGCGAGGATTCATAAAATATCTACCAGGGTGTTACCGAGGATGATGGTCTGAGCTACAAGCAGAGACTTGAAAGACTGGTACACTTTTTATCAGAGCGTAGGAGGTTTAAAGGTGATGTTATAGAGGGTGAAAAGACCATGAGGGGTATAGATCGAGCGAATGGCACCTGTCTTTTCCCTACAGTGGGGGATTTCAAGACTAGGGGGCATATTTTTAAGGTGAGAGGAGAGAGATTTACAGCACGGAATTGGACAAGTTTAGTTTGGGATTATGGTGGGTGTGGACAAGTTGGACCAAAGGGTCTGTTTCCGTGCTGTATGACTCTACAACTTTTACTTAGTGTCAAAGGAGCTCATTGTTTATGGCTGAGGTCACCTCTGAACTCTCTAGAACCAAATTTGTACAGATCACACTACTCTCCATTACTGGGTATTGCAACATTTATGGTGATTATTACAAATTAGAGTGGATGATTATATATTAACAAGACAGTCACATTTCTTGGGTCTTTTCTACTCTTCTGCATCTTCCTGGAATCTGTACTTCAGATTTAATAGACTAGTTCAAACTCACGTGCACCTTCCAGACCATTTTGTTACTCTTCACTTTTAACATATGTTTGCTGTTTTTGCATCCCTGCACTCTTTCCTTGCAAAATGCTGTAACGTAATGAAAGGATTGGTAAGCTGTCTAATGTCCTGAAAGATGGTGATGTGAATGTTGCTTCATAGTCACAGCAATCTTTATATCACTCTACAGAGTGGTTAGTCTTCTGGCCGTGGAATTATAGTGGAAGTGTTTCATGGGTTCCCACAACCCTTAAAGTAAGTAGGGTTCATGGTGGTAGTCATGAATATCTATTGGAAGGCAAACTATGTTGGCTTTCACTGTTACCCATATAGGAGTTGTAGAATAATTGAGATGTACAGCACGGAAATAGACTCTTTGGACCAACTCATCCATGCCGACCAGATTTCCTAACCTAATCTAGTCCCATTCGCCAACACCTGGCCCATATCTCTCTAAACCCTTCCTATTCATCTACCTATCCTGATGCCTTTTAAATGCTGTAATTTACTTCCTCTGGCAGCTCATTCCATACAGGCACCAACCTCTGCGTGAAAATGTTGCCCCTTAGGTCCCTTTTATATTTTTCCCCTCTCACCCTAAACCTATGCATTCTAGTTCTGGACTCCTCCACCCAGGGAAAAGACCTTGTCTATTTATCCTATCCATGCCCCTCATCATTTTATAAACCTTTATAACGTCACCACTCAGCTCGGATAGTCCAGGGAAAACAATCCCAGCCTATTACAGTTTTTCTCTATAGTTCAAATCCTCCATAGAGTCATAGAGATGTACAGCATGGAAACAGACCCTTCGGTCCAACCCATCCATGCTGACCAGATATCCCACCCAATCTAGTCCCACCTGCCAGCACCTGGCCCATATCCCTCCAAACCCTTCCTATTCATATACCCATCCAGATGCCTCTTAAAAGTTGCAATTGTACCAGCCTACACCACTTCCTTTGTCAGGTCATTCCATACCCGTACCAACCTCTGTGTGAAAAAGTTGCACCTTAGGTCTCTTTTATATCTATCCCCTCTCACCCTAAACCTATGCCCTCTAGTTCTGGACTCCCCCACCCCAGGGAAAAGACTTTGCCTATTTATCCTATCCATGCCCCCCATAATTTTGTAAACCTCTATAAGGTTTAAACCTCTAAACCTCAGCCTCCGATGCTCCAGAGAAAACAGCCCCAGTCTGTTCAGCCTCTCCCTGTAGCTCAGATCCTCCAAACCTGGCAAGACCCTTGTGAATCTTTTCTGAACCCTTTCAAGTTTTGCATCTTTTGCCAGTCTCAGTAGCTCCTGTTTTCTGCTCTGTAGGTAGCTTGTTATCTTTTCGGTAATTTTTCCTGACTCCACACACTGAGTTTAATGTCTGTTATGTAAGTGCCCTCATCAAAAATCTTTTGGAAATCCAAAGATAGCTGAAGATGAAGAAAACCTCTTCAAGGTGACAAGAACATCATACCACAAGGAACCTACCACACTGTGCTGAGGCCGCCACTCCTCCTCTTTCAGGACACCTGGGCCTAGCCGCGCATTTTGAGCCTTAGCCCGGCCTGTGAATCCTGGCCTAGGCAGTCAACCCAGAGAACCCTGGACTTGGATGGAGCCGTGACAGCTTGTCCTGGTGTAGGTGCCATTTCCGCAATGCCAGAGGCCTCCTCCTTCACCTGCTGCTCTCCAGACGTCAAAGAAATCAAAGAAAAATGAAAAATACAAGAGGAAGAGCTTAAACACAAAAGGATAAAACCGACAGGAGCGGACCAGCCCCAGGCTCAGCCCATCTACTCCACTGCCATCTTGAACTATAGGAATGATAGAATGATACTGTGGACCTCAGACACAATTATCCAAAGGAACAATGGGATGCCCGGCTGGTGGGGAGGCGAGAAAGAAATGTACGGTCAAAGACCTGAAGCATTAATGCAGTTCTTTTACCAAAAGGAGTTGACAGACCTGAAGAGTATTTCCATTGTTCTTAGTTTATACATCAGTTTCTCTGTGACAGCAGTATTTTGCTTTTATGTGTTAGGTAAATGAGAGAGAGGTACTGGAGAGAGATTAGGGAAATCGGAGGAAGAAGTATTAAGGTTGTTAGAGTCTGCACCAGCCTGTTGGGCAAGTGTGACCTCCTGTGTTACTGCTTTTGTTAGGGCTATGAAGTTAATCACTTTGATAGGGCCCTGTATGTTCGAGGCGCTCTCTGCAATTTTTTTGTCAAACAGGCCCAAGTAATGGTGATTGCTGTGCCACTTCTCATCCATCTGGTCCCGTCCAGACAAACCAACAATAAAATTGACTAAAGCATGTATAAAATCATAAAATAACATCATAAACGGGATAGCAAAATGTCTGGTGATTCCGTGATTTGCGGTTCCAAATTCAGCTCTGCAGGAGTTCCTGGAAAACTAATCCTCCAATCCCACCAATATTGAAAGCTAGTACAAAACTGCATACAGCATTGGAATTTGAAATTGAAGTGTAATGTGTTGTGCTTGGTGGCAAAGGAGTGTGACTTTGAACTTTTATTTCAGCCCTACTTTGCCTGTTGTGCAATGCATGGAATGGATTTTTCTTGATCTGTGTCCAAACGTTGGTGACCTGGAATGATGTGGAGAGCTACCCAACTTCTTTCTGACTTCTATAATGTCCTGCTCCTGCAGAGAGGCAGAGTGAAGTTGCACCCCATGAACATTTGGTGTACTTTTACATTTGAAAAATGTATTTTTTCCATGTGAAATCTCATTTAACAAGATTTGCCCCAGAAGCACCCAATGTTCATCTGTTGAATACTCAAGATGAATATGTCCCCGTTATATTTTACAGGTGTTGAACAGCATTAGTCCCAGTGAATTGGCTGATTTACTGAGTAAGCCTGGATTCATCAATGACTTTGAGATCCTGACCAATATCTTAATCAACATCCATTCCATCCAGGATCTGAATTTATTTGTAGGAGAATTCATCACCAAAATACCAAATGTAAGCTGGAAATGTTTTTTTTCACTTTTGAAATCACGGCACTTCGCAGATCAATTGTAACGTATTTTCCAAAATTATTTCCATTATATTGGAGCTGAGCATACGGGGTGCATAGTGTGAGAGTACCTGGGAGGACTAAGTGTCTTATTAAAAGGAAGACAAAGGCATGGATCTGTTGCCCATAGTCTAACATATGAAAGATTTTGCTCGGTACTCAAGGATTGTGGGATCTTGTTATTCTTGACCCACTTCAGGTGCACGAGCACCTAAGTTGGCTGAAATTTGGGACTGTCCAAAGAAAGCTGACTCCAAGTATCATTTTTCCAACTATTAACTGCCCTGTGAAAACTAACCTTGCCCTTACTTATCCATGATGTGATTTTCTGAGCTGTTTTTTCCATAGTGTTGGCATTGAACTCACGTCCTGTTAGGGGAACAGCAGTGGGTGGGACAAAATGGTTAAAATTCACCATCAAAATCAAGAAAATGTAGTTTCAACCCTTTTATTACCTAAAACTGGTCATAACAAGTACTTAATTGAAGTTCCCTAGTTTGGAAAACTGATCACTCATTAATCTAATGAGTAGAAGGAAAGCATATGGCAATTTGAGGGAATTTGTGTTATCATGGTAGAATTGTAATATTTTGCTGTAAAGTAAAACTGTCTTCTTCTTTGCCAGATTGATACCTTAACTTCTGTCATAATCGGTCTGCAGTCTGAAGTTCTGAAAAGCCTCTCTGGACTCAGTGAAATAGATGTGAAAGAATGGCTTAATGAAACACTACTTCCATCTTTGCCATTGATCGTCGAAACCGTCTTGACTTCCAACATTTCCCTGAAAATCCCATGCTCCTCTTTCGGAGAAATGCAAGTTATTTCTATGTTGAACTAAAATCCTTACAATTTGTTGTTGAATTCAATAATCTTAAACAGTACAAATCTCTCACAATCAACATACACTCCAAGATCACCTCTATTGCATTCCTGTATTGAAATCAGATCGTACATATTGGTCACAACATTCACACAGAAACTTTTGCATTTCCCTTTCCACACGCATACATATGTATCTGTATATGTGTTTTTATTTATTTTTATATATATATATTATACACACACACATATACAGTGGTAGGTTACTCGTATATTCAAATACGTTGTTGGTTTAGACACTAGTTGGCATTTTCATGTTTACTATCCAAGAATTCGGTTAACCCATTGTATTTTTGGGAATGAAGTGAGAATATTTCCATTTATTTCTTAATGACATTCAATATCTCAAAATTAATATTTTACCATGAGTCGATCTCTCAAATAACCTGTCAACATTGAGTGAATAAACTTACATCAAAAATGCTCAGTTGGACCTCTGTACCTTTTGGAAACGAAATTCAGCCAAAGAGTTAGAACATTTAGGAATGAATGAGGGCAAATAGATGAGAAAAGGTAATACCTGTAACAGAATAGTGTTTTCTCTTCGAGGTCAATATGTGATAAATGGACAGGAGTGATAATGAATGTTGGCTGATTAAATGAAGGCAGAGTAGAAGATGCCTTTAAGCAGAGAGAGTAATGTGTGGGGCTGCAAGTTGTGTTGGTCTGAGGATTGCTGTGCAGTTGAACACTGGGCAAGTCAAGAGTACAGGGTTGACTTTGTGCTGACACTCACCTCTCCTGTTCTTAAGAGGTTTCAGATAAAGTCGTAATTCACATGTTTCTAACTTTTCAGAATGTGCTTTCATTCGAATCATTCGGGCATGGTGGCCCTGAGGTTAAACCACCACCAGTCATCTCTCTCTAATGAGACAGTAGCCCTATGGTCTGGTAAGACTATGGCAACTGCACTGGATGATATTGACAAGACAATAATAGATTGAGTGATACTGAAAAATCTTAGAGATGTTTGATGAATTTTCACAATTCAAATGTTAGTTATGAAATGTTACATCAGTATGAGAGAAAATGTAATATTTCATTTTTTAATGAATCAATGTGTGCATAATTTTTATTTGTTATTGGGAAGTGACTAGCATTGTATTTACTATTTGTCCACAGTTCTCCTGGGAAAGAGGGATAGACCTTCTCCCTGAACATCCATTAGTATAGGATAGAAAATTCAGATTTGTTTACAGTGTGCTTGTGTGTGGCTGAGGCATTCTTAATATTCATTTTTGAACAGACCTTATATTTGAAATTTCATCATATGTTGTTTTGATCAGTTCACAAATTAATTTAGAGTAAATGGATTAACAGGTATCTAAAGAGTTAAATTACACAACAACTTTCCTACACAATTCTTAGAAGTAGACCTGAGAGCCATTTCAACTTGGCATGTTTTGATGGTTAACTTCAGCAACCTGTTTCTGATGTATTTCTGTTTATTTTCTACAGTGTCTCAACATTGAGCTATGCCAAAAATCTGCTGAGTAAGAGTGATCAAGAATTCATATATAGGAAATTATTGCTTAGAGCTAAAGGTATTAAAATACATTAATATTGATAGCTGTTTCTGTTCAGTAGTTTACGACACCTTGTGGTTCAATGGCTTTTCAAAACATGTGCGTAACTCTTCCAAAGAGCACTTTTTATGTTCCATCAGAACAGCCATAACAAAAACATCAGTTTTTAAGTGTTGCTTTCTTTAAAATATCTTTAAGCTAAGACACTTATCACATATAAAAACAATGTAGCAAAATGCTGGTCTACATAAGATATTCCCTCATGCGTAGCAAAACTGGCCTCTCTTATAAGTATAATCTGTGTCTCCTTATAAATTAGAGTCGCATCAAAAGCTCAACGGTTTGGTGAGTTGAGTTAAGGTAGATAATTTACATTCAACAACTGCATCCAACTAAACTTTACTCATTAATAGAATGTCCAAAATAATCTTCATCAACAAGTACTTGTAAATGTTCTGATACATATATAAAATATTCCTCTAGAAAGGGATCTGTCAGACTCTGACCTGATCTCTTCTGCATTTTATAGTAGCCCCGTGCATTGGCCTGAATTTGTACTCTTGAGTAGGGAGGGCAGTATCAGGGTAAGTCCCCACTCCACAAAGCCTAACTTCGGAGAAAGCACCTATATGGTCAGATTCTCATTCCAATGGGGTGGATGCCAAGTGGAGTCTGACCCGCCACCTTTTAAATACAGTGCAGAGGAAGCCATATAGTCTGCTGGATCAGGAGTTTGTTTATGTCAGGTGCTGGCCTTGGTAATCCAGGATTTGGTCCTATTTATAACCATAGCAACAAAACAAAAAGGCCTCTGGTTCTCACTACCCAAAACCCTGGTAACCACACCACTCTGCATATCCTAACCATGTCAACAAATGGCACTTCAAGCATCCCCCCCCACCACCACTCTATCATGGTCTCTCATGCCCGCCATGCCAACTCTATTCCCCTCTCGACTGCCCTATAGCTAATCTCTTATTCCGTCCCTTCATAGTCATTATGAGATCTTGGTTTCAAGTCATGTCAACCCATGGCCCTATGCGCTAACTTTTGTCTTTACACCCTTCATCCAATGTCCACCTTGGGAGACATGCTGAGATGAAAAAAAAACCTTCTATGTGTCAGTTGTGACTTTATTTTAAAAAAATCATTCATTATAAAGAATGTTTTTTTTCAATTGCTTAACCCCTTATGAAAGTAAATATTTAATTCAAGTATTTATTACCTATTCAAAAATAAGGTTTTGTATTCATTTCCCTGTTGCAAAGAATTTGTAACAACTTGGAGCTGTCAATTTAACTGTGAACTACCAGATACCTCACTGTGCTAACGACAGTTTGTTGAATCAATCATGCTGCTCACATCCCTTGAAACACTCCAGGCTTATGTTAACAGACAGTGAAATAGCAAGTCTGTGATTTGTTTTCAATTGTAAACTCTTTTTAAACTAAAGAGCAATTTAAACATCTCAAATATTTGACAGTTTAACTGAACCTATCTAACTTCCACACGCATTCATGTCTACTGTCACTGTTGTACTGGGGCACTCTTCCATCTTATAAAGTCTTACATGGACCTGTTCTGAAGGGGTATCTGGACTTATCCAAAAGGGTAGTCAAATAAGTCTGACAGCTTTAGACCTCTTCAAATAATTCTGTGGTCCATTTTTTATCAAAGATTTAGATTTCATGTCATATTTAGGGCACATCATGAATAAAAATCAGATCTGCTAAAAGACAATTGCAGTTTGTAGCTCCCTCTATGAAAAATGCAAAATCTACTCTATTCTTCCAATCCTGTCCCCCGCCCTTCCTCTCATGAGTACTAGGTTCAGGAACAGGACTTGGGGCTCTCACTCTACTTTATCTAAACTGGATGCCCATTCCCACAAAAAAAGTAATGCCTGATGATTGACTTCTAATACATTCAAAATAACTGAGGATAAGCAGCATGCAGTACTCACATTTTTAAACATGGGAAACATTACTAACAACTAATACAACAGAAAATATTACCAAAGCATTTAGCCTCATTTCAGGCCTCGAAATAGAATGAAGTAATCTTTTGACTGATATTTTTGGTTAGCTGAACTTTGTTGATAATGGCTGTTAGAAATTTAAGAACCATTTATTAAATAGTTCCATTAGTTTCATCCTGTTGCACAATTTGAGCTTTCTTCGCCCAAGGAATGGTGGAATTAACTACCACAGAAAGCAGACCTGGCCAACACATTTTGTGATATCAAACAGATGTTGGCTTGGGGCTAAAGGGATCAGGGATAGGAGGGAAAGCGTGAATAGACTATTGAGTTGGTGATCAGCCACGATTATATGTAGCAGGCTTGATGGGCCGAATGGCCTATTCCTGCTCCTATTTTCTATGTTCATGGGTAACTAACTTTTTTTAACATGGTTATTAAAAAACTTACTGAACATTTACTGCTTTTTATCTCCAGTGTCCACTGCCATGTGTTTTGCAAACACCAGTTTCATTCTGTACCTGAAGGACTATTTCCAAGGTTTTTCCAACTTTCTCACTCTAAGTGATGCATATTCACTGGTTCCACCTGGCCGTGAACGTGAGGTAAAAAGCAATTTAATTGTTTGCTCAACTGAGATGGGTGTGAACGTGTATTTAAAAACCAAGTTTGTTTGCTTAGCCACCTGCTGCTAGAACAATGAGTGGAATCTTCGGCCATAGAAGTGAGTTTTCAGCTCTGAGCATGCTCTTGCTGCTGGGAAATCTTCTTGTCAATGACCAATTATGAGACCAGACAGGTCTGAGGTCCAGTTAGAACATCATAAGGGTGATTGAGGCTACAGGCTTAAGCCTGAGATCGTGAAAGGATGCTGCCTGAGTATTTGAGCTGGTTGCTGCCATATTTGGAGGGAGGGCAGTAAAGAGCGTTCTGTGGCACCTTCTGTAAAAGTATTTAATGGAGTAAGGAAATGACTGCAAGGCCATTCCTCTGGCAGTAGAATTCCTCCACAGGCTGGCAGGTGGCTACAAGTGTAGCTCACCGATGGCTGCAGTTCCTGTGGGAATCACATAGCCTCGTGGATTCCCCAGACCTGCCAGTCACAAGGTGCCACCTTTGAGGGGAACTCAGTTGCCACCAGAAAAACTGTGGCAAAGTGTCCAATTAAAGCACAATAGACACTTTGTTCTGCATATCATGTCACCGCTCGGTTCGTGCTTATTCAGCACTGCGTGATCTTTGGAACCATTGGTCTGACATGTATTTCTCTGAAATTCGTCATTAAATCCATCATCTTTCTGAAAATGGGAAGAATCCGCCCATTCAATCTGGTAATTTTATATCAAAAACAATTCCACTTCTAATCCTAGAGCATCCTTGGTTAAATTGTGGGTGCACAGGATCACAATATGTGTGGCATTGTATTTTCCACCCATAAAGCAATGTGCCTGGTATTCAGTTATACTGAAATCAATGGAACTAAGTACTGGCAAGGTGTAAACCGATAACTAATGCATTGCCATGTCTTCAGTGTTCTCATCCTCATCCATATCCATCTCTTCGGATTCACTTGTAACTCCTGAAGACTAAAGAAAAGTTAATTTGAGCTATTATACTTTTGACATACCTTCACCAACTTGAATGATGTGCAATAGAGATTTTTTTGAAAACTTTAAACAATATCTGAATTTAATTTACGAAAGATGAGCAAGCGAATAACTTATCAGTAATTTTGTTTTTACATGTTTAGACAGTCCTTTATAGATTTCAGAGTCACACCCATTTTACTTGTTCTTTACAAAAATTCTATTTGGCAAATGCATTCTGAGTTTTGTATCTGTTTTAATAAAAATAAATATGAAAATAAATTCACCTTGAAGACCAGGGTGACCTTTTCTTTAAAAAAAAAGAGCCATGCTTAGGACTGTTAATGTGAATAATGCAACTGAAAATGCATGAGGAACAGATACTTTGATGGATTGGAGTGGGTTCAGATTAAAGAAGCAGAAGACTTCACAGTGACTGGTAAAGGGGGCAGAGAGAGAGGGAACCGGCTCAAGGACTTGAGACATGGAAGGAGAGAGAAAGAGAATTGAAGGAAAAGGACATCTGAAAAGTCGAGGGCCACCTCTTGGGGAGGTGCGAAAGAGAAAAGCAGAATACAGATATGATACAGGATCAGAGAGAAACAGAGTAAGAGAGATTCAGAGAATGAAATTGGAAGAAGAGAAATTATCCCCTGAAATGAGTACTGGCACTGTTTAGATTTAAATGCTTCTTGCCCCATTATCTCTCCTGGAGTTTGTGTGTCTATTGCGCTTTGGTAACTAAATATTGATAAACCAGCACAGCATCTCTGTATTTTTGACACAGTAGGGGTAGGTCTGCATTTATTTGTTTTTTGGAGTCTGCTTCCAGATATGCATATAGCTGAATAATTCTGTGTTGTGTTTTACAGGTCCTGGATAGTATTGACCCAAGAAATTTGGCTGATGTGCTGAGCACGCCTGGGTTCATTGACAGCAGTGTGATTCTAGTCAGGGTGTTGATCCACTTCCAATCCGTCGATAAATTAGTGATACTTATTGATCAATTTTTCAAAAACATCCAAGACGTGAGTTGCAAATGTTACTTCTACTTTTGAGATCGTAGGATGTAATGCAGATAAACTGTAGTGGTTCTACCAAAATAGAGTCCACTACATCAGAGCAATGTGCCTAATGTCTAAGTGTCGAATTGACCTGGAGTGTAAGCAAATGGATCTGTTACCTGCACACGAGTAAATGGAAGATTTTGCTGGGCGCAAGTGTTTGGAAATTTGCCTTTCTCTACCTGTTTCAGATCCGCAACTCCCTCACTTTTTTTCTGATTAATGCACAGTTTTAACTCTCTTCCACAATGATCCCATAATTATAATGGCTATGATATACCACATGAATGATAATCACATCCACAGCCACATTCAGAGAGGAAAACTCAATGACAGTGCGTGGGAGACATAGCAATTATTTTTTGAGGAGTGAGGTGACCTGTACAAGTTGGACAGTTGCATCTCTACAGGAATGGGATCAATATCCTCGCGAGGAGGTTTGTTAGTGCTGTTGGGCAATTTTAAACTAGTTCAGCAAGAAGATATGATCCTAGCAAGTAACTGATAGAGGTGAGAAACTGAGTTGGAATTAGAAGGTAGAATATGATTGAGTCTGGAAGGTGGAGGAAATGTAAACTAGCTCAGAAAGACGTGAGTTTAGCAAGGCTGAATGGAATTTGTTTGAATGCAAGGAGACTGAAAACGAAGGCAGACAAGCTGAAAGCACAGATAGGTAAGTGGGAGTATGATGTTATAGCTATGACTGAGGCTTGTCTGTCAACACTTCTGGTTGTAGAGTATTGGGCCAAGATAGATAGAGGAATAGAAAAGGAGTGGTTGGGAGTGGGGAAATGAGGCAATATTAATCAAGGAATCAACAACTGCAGGGAGAAGGAATGATATCTTGGAAGAATCACCAAATGAGGCCATATGGGTAGAAACAAAAATTATAGAGGATCAAATTTTAGTTAAATTTCAGAGCAAAGTAAGAATATTGAGGCAGCAATAGTAGGGAATTTTAACCTCCGACATATTTACTGGGGTAATTGCAGTGTGCAAAGTAGGAAGGGAACAATATTCTAAGATTGCATCCTAGAGAACATTTTTGGACAGTATTTAGCCGGCCAAAAGAATAACAAGGCAGTTCTGGTCCTAATAGACGTCAGAAGGTGAGCCTGGACATGTTGAAGATTTAACAATATGGCAGCCAATTTGGAGAAAGTGACCATAACTGAATTAAATATAAGATACTCATGAAAAAGAATAAGGATAGGCAGGAAATGAAAGTTCTAAATTGGAGCAAAGGCAAATTTTATTAAGATGAGACACAATTTGGCCCAAGTGGACTGGGAGCAGCAAATTACTTGAGGGGCTGGAATCTGTACTGAAAACAAAAAATGCTGGAGATCATAATGGCAGCATCCATAGAGAAAAAAACAAGCTAACGTTTTGAGTCTAGATTACTTTTCATCAGAGCTTCCCTTCAGCTCTGATGAAGAGTCATCTAGACTCAAAACTTTAGCTTGCTCCCTCTCCATGGAAACTGCCTGACCCGCAGTGATTAGATTAGTTACAGTGTGGAAACAGACCCTTTGGCCCAACAAGTCCACACTGACCCGCCAAAGCGCAAACCACCCAGACCCATTCCCCTACATTTACCCCTTGCCTAATACTATGGGCAATTTAGCATGGCCAATTCACCTGACCTGCACATTTTTGGACTATGGGAGGAAACCAGAGCACCCGGAGGAAACCCACGCAGACACGGGGAGAATGTGCAAACTGCACATAGTCAGTCACCTGAGGCGGGAATTGAACCCAGGTGTCTGGCTCTGTGAGGCAGCAGTGCTAACCACTGTGTCATCAGTTTAGAAACCACAACACTGTGATAGCCAGGAATCGAACCCGGGTCAACTGCTTGGAAGGCAGCTATGCTCACCACTATACCACCATCCCCCTGCTCGCAAATCTCCAGCATTTTTTTGTTTTCAGGACTGGGAACAGCTACTTGCAGATGCAACTGTGTCAGAGCAGTGGGAGGCAATCAAGGAGGAAATAGTGAAAGAACAGGGCAATTGCTTTTCCTGTAAAGACAAACAGGGTGGGATAAAGGCCAGAGAACACAGGATGTCAAGGGACATAAATGTTAAGGTGAAGAAAGAAAGAGACTCTTGTGTCAAATAAAGGGTCTCAATAGGATAGAGTCCTGGGAGGAATATAAAAAAAGTGCTGGGGGGAATTTAGGAAAGCAAAGAGATGCATGAAGAAGCATTGGTAGGTAGAATAAAGAAAACACAAAGGGATTTTAAAAATATATGAAGAATAAGACACCAGTGAAGAAATGAGTAAGGCCTGTTGGGCTATCTGTGTGTGAACCTGAAAGTGGTGGGCACAGTCCTCAATGAGTACATCGCGTTGGTGGAAAAAAATGATATAGGTGCAGGCATACGAGTGAATGATTGTGAACTATGAGAAGCAATTAATATTGAGGGAAAACGGAGGTAGTAGCAGACCCTGGCGGTATTTTCAAATCCTCTCTGGCCACAGGTATGGTGCCAGAAGACTGGAAGACTGCTAACATGGTCATTTTATTAAAAGTGGGATGAAGAGATAGACCAGGAAATTGCAGTCAGTCTAACCTCAGTGATGGGGAAGTTATTAGGAGTGTCCTGTCCCTCAGAATTCTATCTGTGCTTAGAGAGACATAGCTGAAAATGTGTTGCTGGAAAAGCACAGCAGGCCAGGCAGCATCCAAGGAACAGGAGAATCGACGTTTCGGGCATGAGCCCTTCTTCAGGAACACAGAATGCTGCCTGACCTGCTGTGCTTTTCCAGCAACACATTTTCAGCTCTGATCTCCAGCATCTGCAGTCCTCACTTTCTCCTTAGAGAGACATAGGTTAATCAAGGATAGTCAGCATGAATTTGTTAAGGGATGGTCATGTTTGAAAAGCCTGATTGACTTTTTTTTTGATGAGGCAACCAGGAATATATTGGAAGGATGTGATTGCACTAGAGAGGGTGCAGAGGAGATTGACCAGGATACTACCTGGGCTTGGAGGGTCTGAGCTGCAAGGAAAGAATGGCTCGGCTGGGGTCGCTTTCTTTTGAAGGAGGAGGTGGAAAGAGATAGAAGAGTACAAGAATATCAGAGGCATACATAAGATGGATGTGAAGGCATCTTTTCCATCAGTACAGATGTCAATAACCAAAGGACATAAATTTCAAGTGAAAGAAGAGAAGAGTTGTAGAAATCTTTATTCATCCAGAATGCGAGTCTAGAGCTTACTATCTGAAAGGGTGGTTGAGTCATAAACTCTTGTAACATTTTGGCAATGGTTAGATCTTCACTTGTCTTGCCCTAGGATCCAGGGCTAAGAGCTGTAAAATGTGCAGTGTCGTCAGAAACAAAAATGTAAATTGCTCAGCAGGCCTGGCAACTTCTGTGGAGAGAAATCTGAGTTAATGTTTTGGGTTCAATGATCTTTCCTCAGAATTCCATCAATTCCTAATTTCCAGCATGCACAATTCTTTCTGTTTTTATGTAATATAGTCAGATCCTTGTTGACCAGCATGGACACCATGGGCTAAGTGGCCTCTTAGGATTGATTCCCTACAGTATGGAAACAGGCCATTTGGCCCAACATGCTCACACCGATCCTTTGAAGAGTAAGCCACCCAGACCTATTTCTGTTTGACTAAAGCACCTAACACTATGGGCAACTTCTCATGGCTAATTCACCTGACCTGCACATCTTTGGATTGTGGGGGGAAACCAGGGCACACAGAGGTAACCCACGCACACAGAGGGAGAATGTGCAAACTCCACACAGACAGTCTTTCTGGTCGTAATCAAACCCAGGTCCCTGATGCTGTGAGACAGCAGTGCTAACCACTGAGCCATGTTGGAAAGGAGAGGAGATGGGATGTATAGTAATGGCTATCATTATAACTGGCGCATAAAATACCAGAAGATAACTTAAATCCTTCCAAAATCTTTTCCTAGTTGTGACTAATGTTCAGAATTATTTCTGGTTTAAGTTAACTGATTTTCATAAATAAGTCTGATAATTTGAAAGGCAATATGTGGCATGATGAGAGAATTTGTTTTACCTAAGTCTTTTAAAAAAAAAGTCTTGTTTTGTTTTTCAGAGTGAATATTTTGATGATGTGGTAGAAGAGTTACAGAAAGAGTTTTACCGAAGTATGTCTGGAGTCAGTGATATAGATGTGGACGTATGGCTCAATAACACATTGATTCCATCCCTGCCATTAATCACAAAGACTGTTTTGGCTTCCAATGACAGCCGGAGATTCCCATGTCCTCTCTTCAAACGAATGTAAGTACAATTTAATGCATCTTCAACTGAAATGCTTACAATTTCATGTTACTCCATGCATGATTCAGTAACCATTCAGCTGAACACCTCTGTAATTAACTTCTGTCCAATGAGAACACGCATCACATGGAACTGGAGCATATATGTAATATGTAAGGGTCCTCAGAACTGTTGCAATCATCTTGATTTGTTTCCATTTTTTCTTTTCTCTTCACTTCTAAACATATATTGTGAGAAACATCTCTGGGTGATCGCACAGTCTCCGTTATGATGAGCTGTAGACTGAGATGCACCCTCTAATAAGTATTGGTGAGGGAATCTTTTTAAGCTTTTCCCATTCTCATAAACAAATATTAGGAATAAGAAGACTATAATGCCAGTAACTGTTCTCTTTTATCCCAGTCTGAGATTATCAAATTTCCTCTCTTGGAGTGGAGCCATATCTGCCTTTTAAATGAGGACTGCTTAATGTCCAGACACTGTAGCACTCTGAATCAGATGGACAGTTTTAGCATGGATGGCTTTTGCCAAGTAACTGCATCTCTCTTCCCTCCCTCTCCCCTTCCCCATAGATTGTAGGACATGAGAGGAGTAAACTGGAAGACCCCCAAGGTTAATTTTGAAACAAAAACGGGGAATGCTGGAGATATTTAGCAGATTCGGCAGCATCTGTGGACAGCAAAACTCAGAGTTAGTGTTTTGAGTCCAGCATGGTGCTTTTTGCAGCTTTGGAAGAAGCAGAGAAAGAGGCTATTCAACCTGCCGTTTCCATGCTAGCTCTTGGCAAGAGCAAATCAGCCCAGGTCATTCCCACACAGAGTTGTTTTCTTGGTCTATATTTTGTTTTTTGTTGCCAAAGTACAACAGCACTTGCAACCCCCCTTCTCCTCCTTCCCCTTCCCCCAAGAGAATGTTTGGCTCTGATTCTGTAGAGGTGTAACCCCTCTGGTCTTTATAGTCCCTATCCATTAGAATTAGTCCAAATACCTTGTGAGTCAAATGCTTTCCTACCTGCACTAGCTATCAGGCCATGTATCTCTTGTTCTAGTTGATGCTCACTGTCAAATGACACTGAGGTGTAATGTGGAAGTTAAAGTAAAGGTCACTTAAAGTTGCCATAATCTTCCCAGACCATGGGGCTGTTGTCTAATGAGAGAGAGTTGACTGGTAGTGATTTAACCTGCAGCTCACCATACCTCAAGTAAGGGAGAGGTTTTAGAAGAATAGGGGAGATCAAATTATGGTATGCAAGATGATAAAAGGTGTGTATAAAATAGACATGGAGCGGATGCTTTCTCTTGTGAAGCATGCTAGGACGTGAGGTCATAGTCTTAGGATAAGGGGCAGCAAATTTATAAGAGTTGGGGAGAAACTGCTTCTCCCAAAGGGTTGTGAACCTGTGGAATTCGTTACCCCAAAGTGCTGGGACAGTGAATAAACTTAAAAAAGAGCTAGACAGATTTTTCATTGGTAAAGGGTTGAAGGGATATGGACAGAAGGCTGGAAAACAGAGGTGAGGAGCATATCAGCCATGATTGAACAGCAGAGCAGACTCAATGGGCTAATTCTGCTCCTATATCTTATAAGGTTGAGGAAGAGAGCCCTTTAGGGTGACTTCAACTGGTGCTAGAATTGAATCCTTGATGTTGCTATTATTCTGCGTTACAGACCAGCTGTCCAGCCAACTGAGCTAACCACCCATCCTCCAATGTGGAGCTTGCTACCATTTAAGGAGCTGCTTGTTGGTCACTTTCCTACTCCTCCAGCGTCTGCTTATCCCTGTTTCTACCTATGTAGAAAACTGACATAATTCATTACCTCTGGTTGTTCAAACTCATTCCTCAAAAAGCTCCAAAGCCATTTGACAACAACATTAGCCTCACACTAAAGAAGCAATCTTTCATTCCTCAAACATTATTCGTGTCCATGGGACATAAAAGCTCATCATTGTTTCCCCAACTATTGAACCCAATGTCATTTGCTGCTTTGCCAATTTTCATCCTGTTCTATATATAGCTGAACCTCCCCACTCAAACTGGCCATAGTGCTCTAATGAATCATTATCCTCACAAGTATTATTTGCTTGGCTCTGCTTGTTTGCCTCTTGACCCCTTTCTGCACATTTTTAAGTATAAGGTGACTATCTCCAGAAGATATTATGGAAGGTATTAATTATGAAAGGATATTATACCATATGGGGAAGAATGTATGATGTCCATTCTTCTGATGGACTGATAGCGTCACACTTTTTTGTTGTTGGAAAGTGGTTTCCATCGGCAACCCTGCAATTATTGCCCCAACTCATTTATTCAGAGATAGTGTAATATGGCCATAGAGCTGTACAGCATGGAAACACACCCTTTGGTCCAACTTGTCCACGCTGACCAGATATCCTAAATTAATCTAATCCCATTTGCCAGCATTTGGCCCACATTCCTCTAAACCTTTCCTGTTCGTGTACCCATCCAGATGCCTTTTAAATGTTATAACTGTACTAGCCTCCACCACTTCCTCTGGCAGCTCACTCCATACACGCACCACATTCTGTGAAAAAGTTACCCCTGATGTCCTTTTAAGTCTTTCCCCTCTCACCTTAAACCTATACCGTCTAGTTTTGGAATTCCCTACCCTATGGAAAAGACCTTAACTCTTCACCCTCTCCATGACCCTCATGATTTTATAAACTTCTATAAGGTCACCCCTCAGCCGCCAACACTCCAGGGAAAATAGCCCCAGCCTATTCAGCCTCTCCCTGTACCTCAAACCGTCCAATCCTGACAACATCCTTGCAAATCTTTTCTGAACTCTTTCAAGTTTCACAACAGCCTTCCTATGGCAGGGAGACCAGAATTTAATGCATTATTCCAAAAGTGGCCTAACCAATGTCCTATACAGCTATAACATGATCTCCAACTCTTATTCTCAATGAATGACCAATAAAAGCATTAATATACTGGTGGGGAGATTTGCTAGAGATATTCGGGAGGATTTAAACTAGTAAGGTTGCAGAGTGGGACCCAGGGAGATTGTGAGAAAAGAGAACTACCTGAGATTGGTGCAGTTGGGAAAAGGAGCAAGTCAAACAGTCAAGGTAGGCAGAAACAAAGCAGAGAACGAGGTAGGACTGATAAATTAAACTGCAATTATTTCAGTGCAAAACGCCTAACAGGTAAGGCAGATGAACTCAGGGCGTGGTTAGGAATATGGGACTGGGATATTATAGCAATTATAGAGACATGACAGAGACCGGGATATTTATTCCCAATTCCTCTGCCTCCGCCATGTCTGGTCCCAGGAGGACTAGTTCCACCGTAGAACATATCAGATGGCCACCTCCTTTAACGACCGCAATTTCCCCTCCCACATACTTGAAGGTGCCCTCCACTGCATCTCATCCACTTCCCGCACCTACACCCTTGAACTCAACCCCTCCAACCGCAACAAAGACACAAAACCCTGGTCCTCACCTTCCACCCTAACAACCTCCATCCATTATCCTCCTCTATTTCCGCCACCGACAAATGGCCCCCACCACCAGAGATATATTTCCCTCCCCACCCTTTCTGGAAAGGCCAATCCCTCGTCAGACCCCCAACAACTCACTCTCCCCTCCTGGCACCTTCCCCCGCAGGAATTGCAAAACCTGCACCCACGTCTCCCCCCTCACCTCCGCCCAATGCCCCAAAGGAACCTTCCACATCCATCAAAGCTTCATCGGCACTTCTACACGTCATTGCTCCTGATGCGGTCACCTCTACATTGCGGAGACAGGATGCCTTCTCGCAGAGCGTTTTAGGGAACATCTCCAGGACACCTGCACCAATCAACCCCAATGCCCCATCGCCGAACACTTCAACTCCCCCTCCCACTCTGCTGAGGACATGCAGCTCCTGAGCCTCCTCCATCACCACTCCCTTACCACCTGATGCTTGGAGGAAGAACGCCTCATTTTCTGCCTTGGGACCCTCCAACCCCATGGCATCAATGTGATTTCACCAGTTTCCACATTTTCCCTCTCCCACTTTATCCCAGTTCTAAACATCCAGCTCAGCACTGTCCTCATGACCTGTCCTACCTGCCCATCTTCCTTCCCATCTATCTGCTCCAACCTCCCCTTCAATCTATCACCATTGCCCCACCTCCATCCACCTTTCACACTCTCATCTACCTTCTCCCAAGCCCCACCCCCCTCCCATTTATCTCTCCATCCTGGATACTCCCAGCCTCATTCCTGATGAAGGGCTTTTGCCCAAAACACAATTTTCCTGCTCATTTTTCGGATGCTGCCTGACCTGCTGTGCTTTTCCACACTCCCGACTCTAATCTCCAGCAATTGCAGTCCTCACTTTCGCCTCAGGGATATTCAGGACTGGCAGCTTAATGTTCCAGGGTATAGATTCTACAGGAAGGATAGAAAAGGGGGCAAGAGAGGAAGGAGAGTGGTGTTTTTGATAAGGGAAAACATTACAGCTGTATCTAGGCAGGATATTCTGGGGAGTACGTCCAGGGAAGTTATTTGGGTGGAACTGAGAAGTAAGAATAGTCAGTGGGAAGTTGAGAAACAAATTTGTAAGGAGATCTCAGTTATCTGTAAGAAGAGTAGGGTGGTAATGCTGTGGGATTTTAACTTTCCAGGAAAGAAGATAAACCTTGGGCAATACAGTCACTGTGTTGCTGGGTCTCTCACAATACTTTTAAGTAGTGACTTCATGTTTACCAGCTGTTTGATTGTGCATGCAGAGGAGCTAAAAACGACCTTACCCTTTATATGAATTCTCACCCTGAATATTTTAAACTATTTGAGTTCATTTCAAATTAACAGGTTGATAGAATGTGAAATAGTTTACAGGACTTTCACACAAGTCTATAGCCTTTTTTTTAAGAATTACAATTTGAATGAATTTCACCCTCCTCTGTGAAGATGATATCATTAATTCTGGATATCTGTAGATCTGAAATGTTCCTTTTGCTTCTGTACAGAGTTGATTTACTGAGCTATTTCAAAGGTCGTCTGAAAATCAGGGATCAAGAGGCTGTATATAAAAACTTATTAACATACCATAAAGGTAATGAAATAAAATTTGATCTTTTATATAAACATAGCTGTTCCTGTTCAGTGATTTAATCATCTTGTGGTTTGATTAATAGGTGAATTTTCATATCTATGATGTCCTCGTTAATACTTTTCTAATCTCAGAATAATTCAATCTTCTTATTTTTGTCCAGTTTTGCTTCAAAGGATTTTGTGTTTACATGCCTGCAATTTCAAACCTATTTTTAGAAACTAAAGGACATTGCGAGATATTCTCTTGTGCTCGTACTACCAGCATCTCTAAAGAGAGGAGTATATGCTTCTTACAAGGCTGGGTTTTGCCATTTGAGTCTTAAACTGGCTCCTATCAGTGCAGGGTAGATTTACTCCTTTAACAACTTAAGCTTTGCTCTAGACTTTTGGTTTAACTTGCAGCATTTTCAATCCTGTTTTGACCAATGAAGATACTAAAGGTAAGAGATGTGTTGAATGAGGTTAGACCACTTGCCTCCAACAAATATTGTTCAAATTAAAGATTATTTGGACTTTAATGTTTTTGTTAAAAATCTGCATGCTCAATTAATGGTGAATGTTTTGATATGAGGTGGAATATGCCTTTCATGAAAGGAGATCTGTCAGCCGTACGTGATCTGGTTTACTGATCGTTTTGGTCCTACCTTATGTAGTTGACTTTATCCCAGATTTTCGCCACAACAGAGAAGGGGATTGCAGAGGCAACTGGCCACATTAAGTCAACAGTTGCCTCCATAGAAATTGGATTTTGGCACCCCTTTAGATGAAACTTGGAATTTGTAGAATAGAGCAAGTCTGAAGTTTGTGGTGTTTTGTTTTGGATGTACAATTAAGAGCTATTTGGAGAGCTATGGTGCCCTTTTAAGTCTGGTCTTGGGACACCTTTGAGGATGGTCACATGTTCTTTTAGGGAAGTAAGGGACTGTGTGCAATTGTTGAAAGAAGGCATAAGTGTACTTAAAAAGTGTATAAACTTAATACAGTCAAGCTGATAGTTGACAGACTCATCAAAATCAGATGTCAACACTGTCAGAAGGAGCTGTCAAAGGGAGATGCGTAAAGCATCAACCCACATAAAAGGCCTAACCATTGTTTTTCTGAAAAAGTAATGACTGCAGTGTTTAGAAAGGGTCTGTTAACCTAAGCTTGCCAGTTTCCATCATTGGATTACAATTGCATGACTGATTCCACAACCATCTGCTATGAGTTTTTCTGAAGTCGCCTGTCCCAACGTTTTATCCAGGCCGATACCCCAGGCCAATCACAGGTCTGGACTGCCTTTTTAAAGGTCAGTTTCAAGGAGCTGGGAATTCTTCTGTCTCTGCGCATCCAACTGCGACCCAAAATCTGGATCTCTAAATTTCCTGAACACAAGGGAGGTGATGGCCTAGTGGTACTATCGTTAGACTACTAATTCAGAGACTCAGATAATGTTCTGGGGACTCGGTTTCAAATCCCGCCACAGCAGATGGTGGAATTTGAATTAAGAGTCTAATGCATGAATTCATTGTCAATTATCAGTAAAAACCCATCTGGTTCACTAATGTCCTTCAGGGACAGAAACTGCCATCCTTACCTGGTCTGGCCTAATGTGACTCTGAACCTACAGTGATGTGGTTGACTCTTAACTGCCCTCTGGGCAATTAGGGATAGGCAATAAATGCTGGCCTAGCCAGTGACACCTCATCCTGTGGAAAAAAGTTGAAGGTAATTGATATATAATGCCTTATTCCTATGTATATTTAAAAACATCAAGCCACATCTAGGAACCAACTCAATGGAAACATCTCAACAGAATATGATTTAAACCTCAACTGATGTCTCAAATCAGAATAAAGACATTTTTTTGACTGGTGCTTTTGGCTAGTTTAACATGTGCATCAGTCCTTGTCAGAAATCTGGTGACTATTTGGTGCAGAGTTGCCCCTATTAAAGGAGTTTAAAAACTTTCAGATAGTCCACATATTACAGCATCCAACGCTTTATCATTTTGGCTAGAGAGAAATTCTGGAGGAAAGGATGAGTGTATGAATTGAAGTAGATTGGACACTCAAAAGACACGAGAGAAAAAACATCAAGTTTGCCTGCACCAAGATATGAGAATAGTTGCTGAAACAGAAAGGAAAAGGTCTGCATTTCACATGTGCATTTAACATATTGCAAACAAAGCTTGTAAACAAAGTTGAAAACCAAAAGATAGTCGTATGTGGCCTCAGCAAACACAGAGGTAAAGAAAGACTTACCATTCATTTATGAAACAGCCAATGTGTACATACAGCAAATCCCTCCAAGCAGCAGTATGATAATGTTTTGAGTATACAACGTAATCATGTGGTAGTAGGATGAGAAGGTTAGTGAAGGGAACTAAATTATGTACGCCTCATAGTAGAGGTCACATGACTACAGCAGACCAGGAGACATTTTTCCATGATTGTCTTTCAAATCAAACATCTCCTTTTTGATACTTGCCATTTAATGTCGACCACTGTATAAAACAAATCTGGCAAACAGACAACATATATTAAAGTGTGTTCAAAAGCAGTCGTTGCCAGGCTAATGATCCTTTTCTGTGACAGTAATGATGACAAATCCACAATAATTATCTGTTTCATTCTGTTGCATGATTTGGGCTTTCCTTTATTCATGTCAACTCAAGATGTTTCTTGTGTGAATAAAAATATTGAAATTAATGGAATATTTTTTGTTTTTGTTTCCAGCATTCCCTCTTTATTGTTATAACAACAGCAGTTTTCTCCTTTTCCTGGAAACATATTTTCAAGATTACATTGTCTTTCTAACACTGAAGGATGTTTCTTTACTGGTTCCTCCTGACCGTGTGGCTAAGGTAAATGAAAGTAATCTGTGAAATGGAATGGAGAAGGCTATCTTTTTCCAGATCAACTTTAACCATAAACAATGTTCAATTGGCACCTTCCTCAATGATCTAAGTGACACAGTGAACTCACTAGGAAATAGGAATCCAAACGTCCAGATTATTCTGCAACATATTACTAGAAGGAACATTGAAGTCTTGTTACTATAATTGAATTGAATTGAATTTATTGTCATGTGTATCGAGGCACAATGGAAAGATTGGTTTGTGAGCAATACAGGCAGATCACAGAGTTAAGTAGCATAGATAAGTAAATAATAGGTAAATAGCAGCAAAAACAAAACCACAGGTACAGGCGAATGTTAGTTTTTGTGAGTCCATTCAGTATTCTAGCAACAGTAGGGTAGAAACTGTTTCAAAATTGGCTGGTGCGTGTGTTCAGGCTTCTGTACCTTCTCCCCGATGGTAGAGATTATAGAAAAGCATAGCCAGGGCGGGATGGATCTTTGAGAATGCTGGTGACAGCAGGTCTGGTAGATGGATTCTATCGATGGGAGGTTGGTATTTGTGATTGTCTGGGCCACTCTCTGTAAGTGGCTCCAATCTTGAATGATACAGTTGCCATACCACGTAGTAATACATCCAGACAAAATGCTCTCAATGTAGCACCTATAAAAGTTGGCGAGGATATTTGCTGTTATGCCAAATTTCCTCAGCTGCCTGAGGAGGAAGAGAAGTTGTTAAGCCTTTGTAACCAGTGTGTCCACATGAACAGTCCAAGAAAGCTTGTTGTAGATGACCACTCCCAGGAGCTTGATAGTCTCCAGTCGTTCCACCTCTGTGCTGTTGATGTGTAGGGGGGCATGAGCAACACTGAAAGTCAATAATGAGTTCCTTGGTTTTGCTGGCATTGAGAGCTAGGTTGTTCTCCGTGCACCATTTTTCCAGGTCTTCCATCTCCCATCTGTAGTCTGTTTCATTGCCATCTGAGATTTGACTGACTTTGGTGGTGTTATCAGCGAACTTGTAAATGGCATTTTTTTTAAGATAACATACACATAAAGTTCAAAGATTTGCAGGTTAGGTGGATTGGCCATGCTAAATTGCCCGTAGTGTTGAGGGCTCTTTAGGTTAGGTGGAGTAGCCACGGAGATAGTGAGGACTGTAGGTGCTGAAGAGTCAGAATCGATAAGTTGTGGCGCTGGCAAAAGCACAGCAGATCAGGCAGCACCTGAGGTACAGGAGAGTTGATGTTTCAGGCAGGACCCTTCATCAGGACTCCTGCATTTTTCCCATAACCCAACTGATTAACAACCTTTGTATCTCTGTCTTAAATGTCCACAAGGACTCTACCCCCACAGCTCATCTGTGACAAGGACTTCCAAAGACTCTCAACTCTCTGAGAGAAGACATTCCTCTCATCTTAATCTTAAATTGGCACCCCTTTATTCCAACACTATGCCTTTTGGTCCTTGACCCTTCCATGAGGGGAAATATCCTGTCAGCATTTACCCTGTCAAGCTCCTTAAGAATCCTATTTGGTTTATACAGATCACCTTTCATTCTTCTAGACTCCTGTCAGTAGAGTCCCCACCTGTTTAATCTTTTTTTTAGATTAGATTAGATTCCCTACAGTGTGGAAACAGGACCTTCAGCCCAACAAGTCTACACTGACCCTCCGAAGAGCAACCCACCCTGACAAATGCACCTATTATTTAGCAATTTAGCATGGCCAATTCACCTAACCTGCATATCTTTGGACTATGGGAGGAAACCGGAGCACCTGGAAGAAACCCATGCAGACAGGGGGAGAATGTGCAAACTCCACAAAGACAGTTGCCCGAGGTGGGAATTGAACCCGAATCCCTAGCGCTGTGAGGCAGCAGTGCTAATCACTGAGCCACTGTGCTACCCTCCATTGTTCATAATGACAATCCCTCTATATCAGGGATCATCATAAGACCAGAAGACATAGGAGCAGAAATTAGGCCATTTGGTCCATCGTATCTGCTCCATTATTCTATCATGGCTGATAAGTTACTCAACGATTCTCCTGCTTTCTCCCTGTAATCTTTGATCCCTTTGCCAATCTATCTATTTCAGACTTAAATATACTCAATTACCTGGCCTCCTCAGCCTTCTGTGGCAGTGAATTCCATAGATTCACCACTCTCTGGCTGAAGAAGTTTCTCCTTATCACCGTTCTAAAAGTTCATCCCTTTACATGAAGGCTATGCCTTGGGGTCCTCGTCTCTTATGCTAATAGAAACATCTTTCCAACGTCCACTCTGTCAAAGCCATTCAGTATTCCTTTGTTGGTCTTTGTAGGCTTCCCAATCCTCTGGCTTCCCACTGCCCTTTGCCACATTATATGCTTTCTCTTTTGTTTTTATGCCATCCCTGACTTCCCCAGTCAGCCATGGTTGCCTTATCCTCCCTGAACCATGTCTCTTTTTCCTCGCGATGAATCTCTGCTGGGTCCCCTGAATTACTCCCAGAAACTCCTGCCATGGCTGTTTTACTGTCTTTCCTGCTAGGCCCATTTCCAAGTCAATTCTGGCCAGCTCCTCCCTCATGCCTCTTTAGTTGCCTTTATTCAACTATTACCTTTACCACTGATTCCCACCTTCTCCCTCTCAAATTGCAGAATAAATTCATCATGTTATGGTCACTGCCACTTAAGTGTTCCCTCACCTTAAGCTCCCTTATCCAGTCTGCCACATTCCACAACACTAAATCCAGTATTGTCTGTCTCCCAGTGGGCTCCACAACACACTGCTCCAAAAAGCCAATTTGTAGACATTCCACAAGTTCCTTGTGATCCCCTACTAACCTGATTTTCCCAATCCATATTGAAATCCCGCAAGATCACTGTAATCTTGCCTTTCTTACACGCCTTTTCAATCTCCTGGTGTATCTTGTGCCCACACCCTGACTACTGGAGGCCTGTATATAACTCCCATTATGGACTTTTCACCTTTGTGGTTCCTTAACTCTATCCACACAGATTCTACATCATCTGACCCTACATTGTTTCTTGCTTTTGATTTAATTTCATTTCTTACTAATAAGGCAACTCTCTTGATAGGATGTATATCCTTGGATATTTAGTTCCCAGTCCTGATCCCCTTGCAACCACATCTCCCATACACATTATACCTGCCAATTTCAATCTGCACCATCTTTGTGAACCTTCTCTGAATGGCCTCCAATGAAATAATATCCTTCCTTAAATTAGGGGATCAAAACTGCTCACAATACTCCAGATGTGGTCTCACCAGGACCTTGTACAGGTGTGGTAAGACTTCTCTACTCTTATGATTAGATTACTTACAGTCTGGAAACAGGCCCTTCGGCCCAATAAGTCCACACCAACCCTCCGAAGAGCAACCCACCCAGACCCATTCCCCTACATTTACCCCTTCACTTATCACTACGGGCAATTTAGCATGACCAATTCACCTAACCTGCACATCTTTGGACTGTGGGAGGAAACCGGAGCACCCGGAGGAAACCCAAGCAGACACAGGGAGAATGTGCAAACTCCACAAAGACAGTTGCCTGAGGCGGGAATTGAACCCGGGTCTCTGGCGCTGAGAGGCAGCAGTGCTAACCACTGTATCACCAACCCCCTTGAAATAAGGGTCAATATTCCTGATTCCCTGCTGCTTCAGTGTGCTAGTTTTCTGTGTTTGATGCACAAATTCTCCCAGGTCCCTTTGTGTTCAGTTTTCTGCAGTCTTTCTCCATTTGAATAATACTCTGTCCTTTGTTCTCATTGGACTTTTGAAATATCTTTCACCGCAAAATATCTGTTTCACCCCTCTTGCTATTTTGTTCTTCCCTGTAACTATCACCCCAGATTCATTTTCTGAGGGACCTGTGTTCACTTTGACCTCTCTCTTCCTTTATAGGTATTTGAAGAAGTAATTCCTCCTCATCATGTGTTTTAAATCTGCTACCCCTTATTCTAAAACTATGACCGCTCCTTCTAGATTACCATATAAGACGAAATATCTGCTCTACATCTACTTTGTCAATTCCCTTTAATCATAAAATCAGAGCATCCCTACAGTGTGGTAACTGGCCATTTGGCCCAACAAGTCCACACCGACCCTCTGAAGAGTAATCCACGCAGATCCATTCCCCTTATCCCCTATTACTGTACATTTCCCAAGACTGACCTACCTAAACTACATATCCCTGAACACAGTGGGCAATTTAGCATGGCCAATTCGCTTAACCTGCACATCTTTGGACTTATATCTTATATTTTTCAATTAGATCTCCTTTTATTCTTCTGAACCTATAGAGTACAGCCCTAAGCTGCTGTTTCTCTTCATAAAACAGATCCTCAATCTCTAGAATCAATCTCATGAACCTCCTCTGAAACGCCTCCAAGGCAACTACATCCTTCAAGTATGGGGAACCAAAGCTATACTCCAAATGTGGTCTCGCTAATGCCTTGTACAGTTGCAGGAACATTTGCCTACTTTTATGCTCTTTCCCTTTAGCAATAGTTGCTAAGATTATGTTTGCCTGCTATACCTACTTACTAGTTTTCTGCAATTCATGCACAATGACACCCAGATTAAGCTGCACCTAAGAACTGTGACATTTTTCTCCATTTAGATAGTAAACTGCCTTGCTATTCTTAGGACCCTGCATTTATCTACTTTAAGCGCTATCTGCCAAATTTTGGCCCATTCACCTCGTCTGTTCCTATCCACTTTTTAAAATCTCTTCATTGCAATTTACTTTCCCATATGTTTTAACGCCATCTGCCAATTTGACTAAAGTATTTCCTATCCCTGCGTTCAATCCTTAATATAGATTGTAAGTAATTGAGGCCTGAGGACTAAACCCTGTGGCATTCCCACTAATTACATCTTGCCAACCAGAAAAATATCCATTTGCTCCAGCTCTCTGCTTTCTATTAGTGAACCAATCCTTAACTCAGGAGAAAGTGAGAACTATAGATGCTGGAGATTAGAGTCGCTGGAAAAACACAGCTGGTCAGGCAGCGTCCGAGGAACAGGAGAGTCGACGTTTTGAATGATGAAGAGCTTATGCTTGAAACGTCGACTCTCCTGCTCCTCGGATGCTGCCTGACCAGCTGTGCTTTTCCAGCGCCACACTTTTTGAATCCTGAACCCAAGCTAATGTATCAACCCTAACTTCATGTGATCTTAGCTTACATATTAACCTTATGAGCAGCACCTTATCAAATGCCTTCTGGAGTCAGGATGAACTGTAGCTGCAGGATCCCCATTATCCATTTCACTCGTTACAACTTTCAGAAATCTAGCAAATTAATCAAATATGATTTACTTTTCATAAAACCATGCTGACTCGGATCAATTATGTTTTGACTTTCCAATTGTCCTGTATTACTTCCTTAATAATGCCTTGTAACAATTTCACGATGACAGACGTTAAACTGACTAGTCAGTGGTTTTCTACTGTCTGCCTTGCTCCTGTTTGAATAAGGGGTGTGGAGTCTTGGCCTCCTTATCCAAGAAAACCTGTGCTCGCCTTGGAGTGAGTGCAGTAAAGATTCATTGAACTGGTTCCTGGGCTGACAAAATGTTTGGATGAGGGGATGGTGGGTTGACTTGGCCAGTATTCACAGGAATTGAGAGGACTGAGAAGGGATCGTATTTAATCATTTAAAAGTTTGAAGGGGCTGAACAGGCTGAATCAGGGAGGATGTTTCCTCTGGCTTGGGGGCCAGAACCAGGGGTCACATTCCTAGGACACCCGATAGATCATTTTTGACCGAGATGAGAAGAAATGTTTTAATTCAAGGGCATTGAACTATTTTTTATTCACCAGGAATGTGGGCTTTGCTGGTTGACCATTCTGGTTGTCTTTGAGAAGCTGATGGTGAACTACTTTCTTTGAACGGTTGTAGTCCATTTGCTATAAGTTAGGTATGCCCATGTGCTATTAGGAAGGGAGCTCTTGGTTTCGGACCCACTGAAGGAACAATAATGTGTTTCCAAGACAGGCTGGTGAGTGGCTTAGAGGGGAACTTGTTGGAGGTGGTGTTCCTTCATCCTGTGGTAATGTTGTGTTTGTGGGTTTGATATGGGGATGTGATGGACCGATTGTACTATCACTGGACTATTTACCTAAAGGGCCATGAAATATTCTGGGAACCTGGGTTCAAATCCTACAATGGTGGATGGTAGAATTTGAATTCAGTAAAAGAATCTGAAATTAGGAGTCTTGATGGTAACCTTTTAGGGAAGGAAACTGCCATCCTTATTTGGTCACGTGACTCCAGACCCACAGTAATGTGGTTGATTCATAGCTTTCCTTACGATTGCGCAATAATTGCTGGCCTAGCCAATGTCACCCTCATCCTACAAATGAATTAAGGTGCTGTGAAGGAGCTTTGGTCTGTAGATTCGGAACCTGTAAATGTTTCCACAAAAGAGGATTTTGGAGGTCACAACATTGAATATATCGAAGAAAGAAATAGGTTTCTTGAGGCTAGAAGTGTAAATAAAGGTTATGGAAGGAGAATGGGAGTTTACTGTCAAAATAGAAGATCAGATGACCTTGTTGAGTGTTGCAAGGTCTGTTGCTCAGATGCAGGTGCAGGTGTGAAATTTCCTATTCTCTCCCATCACTGATCTGCATTTGAGAAAGATTTTACACTCGGATGGATTCCTTTCATATTCACGTCCCAATGAACTTTCAAGCATTTTATCTGTTCTGACTTGGACAAATTAATTTTTGGCTCAGTGGTATATATACATACATCTATTCCATCCAGCAAATAACAGTTAGTCATTGATGCACATGGTTTTGAAATTCTCTATTGTATTTGTACAGGTGCTGAGTACCATCGCTCCAAGTGAATTGGCTGATCGGTTGAGAATACCTGGATTCATTAATGACAACAGGACTCTAACCATTGTACTTCTGAATATCAAACCCATCCAGAATTTGGCTGCATTTATAGATGCTTTCACCAATGCAACCCAAGATGTGAGCTCAAAATATTACTTATACTTTAGGGATTGCAAGAATTAACACAGACAAACTTTAGTGTTCAACATTCCAAAAGTACCAAATAATCAAAGAGGTAACTAAATACTAGAGGGAAAGTAATGGGGCTAAAGATCAATAAAACCGATTACCTGATGGGATTCCAGGCTATTAAATGGAGCTACCGAGATAGTGGATGCACTGATAGTAATCCTCCCAGAACCCTTAGATTCTAGAAATGTGTTAATGGATTGTCAATGTGACACCTCTATTCAAAATGGGAAGGAGTTGAAAAAAGGTAACTCTAAGTCAGTTACCTTAGTGCCTGTTTGGGAAAATGTTAGCTGTTTTTGGATGTAAAAGCAAAGCATTTAGAAATGCATAATATGATCAAGCAGAGTCAGCATAGCTTCATGAAGGGAAATCATGCCTGACAAATTTATTAGAATTCTTTTAAGGAGGTATCAAGCAGGATTGTAAAGGGGAAGCAGTGAATGTAACTTATTTGGATTTCCACAAGAGTTGACATTAAGGACACATTTTCAGGAAGGCAATCTGTAACTACTGGAAAAATACTGCAGAAAGCTGCAGCACAGAGAGATTTGTGAGTCCTTGCAAATGATTTACTAAAATCTAGCATTGATGTTCTACTGGTAACAGGGAAGACAAATGAATGTTGGTCTTCTGAAATAAAGGGAATGGAGTCTCGAAATAGGGAAGTCTTGCCAAACCTATGCAAGGCAGTAGAAAGACCATACCTGAATTATTGTGGCAAAAGTGAGGACTGCAGATGCTGGAGATCAGAGTCAAGAGTGTGGTGCTGGAAAAGCACAGCAGGTCAGGCAGCATCCGAGGAACCGGAGGATCGGCGTTTTGAGCAAAAGCTCTTCATCAGGAATGAACCCTTCCTGCTGAAGGGCTTGTGCATGAAATGTTGATTCTCCTGCTCCTCGGATGCTACCTGACCTGCTGTGCTTTTCCAGCAAACACTCTCGACTCTGAATTATTGTGAACTGTTTGGAGGCAGTTCAGAGAGTGTTTATTAGGCTGATCCTCGTTATGGAGGGATTTTCTTATGAGGTGAGGTTGAGTAGATTGGGTTTGATTCATTGGAGTTTAGAAGAATGAGTGTTGACCTAATTGAAACATACAAGATTGAGGACTTGACAAGTGTTGATGCAGAAAGGTTGTTGTCCCTTGCAGAAGAGTCTAGGACCAAAGGACATAAGCTCAGAATTAGGGGTGCCCAGTTACGATGGAGATGAAGAGGAGTTTCTTCTGAGGGTAATGAATCTGTGGAATTCTTTATTGCAAAAGGCTGTCCAGGCTCAGTCATTAAGCTTATTCAAGGCTGAGGATAGACAGATTTTCAATCAGTAAAGAAATCAAGGGTTATGGAGAAAAGGTAAGAAAGTGGAGTTGAGGATTATCAGCTTAGCCATGATCTTAGTGAGTGGTGCAGCAGACTCAGTGGGCTGAATGGCCTACTTCTGCTCCTACATCATGGTCCTCAGGTCAATTTGCTGACTGGAAAACTGGCAGTTTGCTCCAAATAGTTTTTCGGCCAATTCCTAGATCTGTTACCTGTACTGGGCTGTGCTCATAATTGACCACATTAATGTTTTATGCTCAAATAGTTCACTCCTGTACCTAATTTGTAGAGACACATTTTTGACAGCTCTGTGAATTAGTGTGCTCAAGTGATCAATTTGATATTTACTTTTAAAATAAATCTATTCTCTTTTCCATTTCAGAGCAATATTTTATCTGCTATCATAGCAGGTTTGTGGCCTCAGTTTACTGAAAACCTGCCTGAACTCAGTGATGCAGAGGTGGATACATGGCTTAATACCAGATTGGTTCCATACCTTCCATTTATCACCACACGTCTTTTGGTTTCCAACAGCACTCTCAGAATTCCATGCCTTACCTACAGGAAAATGTAACTATACTCCTAATCTTATCTTGTACTGAAATAGTTATAATTTCATATGTCAGTCAATATACGCAGCATAGATGCGTGATACAAGTTTCCACTGTCTAACAACCAGAATACATATGTTATACATTGTTATCTACCAATTTCATTTAATTTTGAGTTTGTCCACTGCACTTCCAGATATAAATGCTGGGCAGTCACCTGGGCCATATTCTGTTCATTATGTTGATAAAGTGTTGACCAAGATGCAACCTCTTAAGCCTCACTTATTCAGAATCATCATAATACTGAGAATATTTTCAAAATGTGTTAGGCTGACCAAGTGTATTCTCAAGTATTCGGGGAGGTGGTGATATGGTGACAATGTCATCCAGGAATCCAGGCTAATGTTCTCGAGACATGTGTTTAAGTTGCACATAGCAGATGGTGAAATTTGAATTGAGGAAAAGCTGGAATTCCAAGCTAGCTGATTGATGACCATGTAACCACTGTTGACAGTCATTAAAAACCCATTTGGTTCAGCAATGCTCTTTAGCTTTATCAAAGGCAACCTGCCATTCTTCCCTAGCCTGGCCTTCATGTGATTCCAGAACCACAGCAATGTGGTTGACTCTCAAATACCCACAGAAATGGCTCAGCAAGTCACTTAATTCACCAGACTGTGACCCAGAAGTAACAATAGTGAATGAAACTCGACAGACCACCTAGCATTTACCTAAGCACTGTAAAGACCAATGGCAAACACCGTTCTGTGAAGTCTTCCTTACCACCATCTGGAGACTTGTACTAAAGTTGGGAAATTCATCCTCTAGGCTAGCTAAACAACAGCTTGGCAATTTCTGTAAAGTGTAATAACTGAGTATGATAATGTTCCAGACACCACCATCACCATTCATGAGTATATCCTCCAACGGACAGGACAGACCCACTAGAGTTGGCAGCGCAGTGATATAGTTAGGAAGGGGTTGTCCTGGTAATCCTCGACATTGATTCTATGCTCTATGAAAATCCTCATGACATCAAGTCATGTTCTCTCTCACACACACACTGAAAAGGCATTCCTCTAAATTAGAGGAAGAACTGAGAGTGGCAAAGGCACTTCATGTTTCATATTGCTTGAAGGATTGTGAAAAAATTGATTTATTTCAAGTTTTTCAGAAAAACCTGGAATGGCTTACTTCTATTCTTTCATGGGATGTGGGTATCGTTGGCTGGGCCAGCATTCATGACCCATCCCTAGTTGGAAGGGAACTTGTAGTTGGTGATGCTCCCATGTGTCTGCTGCCCTTATCCTTCTGGATGGTAGCTGTTGTGGTTTTGGGAAGAGCTGTCTAAACAGCCCAGAGTGCATCCTGTAGTGCATCCTGTAGATTGTACGCGCTGCTGCTCCTGACAGTGGTGGAGGGAGTGAGTATTTGTGGATACGATACCAATCAAGCAGACTGCTTTTCCTGGGTGTTGTCAAACTTCTTGAATGTTGCTAGATCTACACTCATCCACAAAAGTGGGATGTGTACCATCAAATTCCTAATGTGTGCCTTGTAGATAGTGGACAGGCTGTGGGGAGTCAGGAGGTGAGTCACTTGCAAGATTCCTAGCCTCCAAATTTGAACCATGGTCATATTAAGTTCAGGAACTGAATGGCCCTGGCAGGACCCAAACTGAGCATCAGTGAGCAAATTATTACTAAGCAAATGCTGCTTAATAACATTATTGATGACACCTTCTGTCACATTACTAATGATTGACAGTAGACTAATAGGGCAGTAATTAATCAGGTTGGATTTATCTTGCTTCTTATGCAAGGGCAGTTTTCCACATTGTCGAGTAGATGCCAGTGTTGCAGCTGTACTGGAACAACTTGGCTCAGCACAGAGCAAAGTCTGAAGCACAGGTGGCAGTTTGTCATTCAAAACTGGATGTGTTAGGACTGCAGACCCTATCCCTGTTGTTTGTGGAGTCACTTAGCTTTGTTTATCAAATTCTGCCCTTGCAGTTTGATACGCAATTTTTTTGTAGCTTAACCAGGTTGACATGTCATTTTTAGGTATACCTGTTGCTGTTCCTAGCATGCCCTTCTGCACTCTTCATTGAACCAGGGTTGTATCCTGTCTTGATGGTATTGGTAGAATGGGGAATATGCCTGGCCATGTAGTTGTAGATTGTGTCGAAGTACAGTTCTGATGCTGATTGCCAAGCGTACCAGTTCTGAATTGCCATATCTGTTCAAAGCGATAGTGCCACACAATGTGATGTAATGCCTGTACAGTCTTTATTCTGTCACCTTTCATTTTCTCTCTGTGTGTTGGAACCGATGTGTGTGTGAGAAAATGAGAGGAAGTGCAGCATATAGAGGAAACGGGGGATTAGGTGTTTCTGCTTTTAGTTTCATATAAATATCCATTTCTATTCTGCTTTAAAATTATCTTCACAAATTAAACTAGATATGAAAATTCAATTCTAAAATTTTGTTAAATTTAATCTTTTAGTGTCAATACACTGAACACCCTCTACACACGTTTAAATGCTGAACAACGGACTGAAATCTACAAGGGGATCAGGACGTACTTACAACAAGGTAAACCTTTGAAAGTTTCAGTTATGGGAAAACTACATTTGCTGTTACCTTCGTAAATGATAAAAGGGGAAAGGAGAAGGCAGAGCTTTCTCTGCTGGTCACCATCCAGTGAACTCTGCTGGAATTGTTGCAAGAGTGGATGCTGGTGAGTGAAGGATGTGTCGTGATTGTGAATCATCGTTCAGTTGAATATTCTGCTGGTATTGGACACATAGGCTCACGTATTAGGGCAACTGATCGCAAATAAACTATATGAAATAAACAAATCACTTTGAGGAGCTGAGAAAATTGGAAAAGTAATTGGAAACATGTCCAATGATGGGTGTGAGTTGATCGACAAATCTTACTTCCTGTGTCAAGATCTCAGAGAGACACGTCCTTTGAAAGCACTTAGAATTGAATTTCTTGTGGCAAATATTTATAATGGAACTGGGTTGCAGAACACATTTTGTCACACTTGGTTGCTTGCATTAGTGTCCAAGTGATTAGTCTTTTGTTGCAAGCCTTTCTCTGTATGTTCGTGTCTATGCGAGGGCGAACAACTATCATGCGATAATTGAAATTGGCACTAAACATTGTCAGTTTTGCTGTTTTGATACTGATCTTGCTTTTCCTAGACGTCTCATCTCCTAAATCAAATGTACTGCCCTGAACCTAATGGTGAATCAAAGGGGTGCAGCTATGGGCTCAATAAAAACCTATAAATACCTATTAATAAAAACCAATAAAAACCAGTGTGGAAACAGTGTTTCCACAGTTTCCACACTGTAAGTAATCTAATCTATTGCAGTATATGGAATTCAAAGCAATTTTCCTGAGATCTCTAAACACAAAGTCCAGAAATACATAAGTGAATGTGATCATATTTATTGGATCATTTTTCTCTGTTGGCCAGCACTTTGCAACATTAGATGCACCTGGCAATGATCGAAGCTAATGTTCAAAGTTTAAATTGATGGAGGGAAAGAATAATAAATTTGATAAGAGGCACAGTGTGTTGATGATTGACTGACTGTTTTATATCTGGTTATTGTATTAGATTGAATAGATCCTATTCCTTCGTCCCTCTACCCCTTGAAGTTTTAGGAACAATATCAAAACTAGAGGCTTTCTATTTTCATTTGCTCAAGAATTCTGGAATATCTGTTATTTCTGAGTTACTTTTAATGTAACTCTGTGCATTATATATAAACAGAATAGTTTTTATTAATCATACAAGAAAAGGAATATTTAATGGAATTCAAAAATAGTATTTGTATTTTATGGCAATTGAAAATCATTAGGAATATTGTGGCTCAGTCAGTTGTGATTGGAATTAGGAAAGGGAAATGAAGCAATAAAAATTTAGTGTTAATGATTTAGCAATATTGAGCACATTAGTCAACTAATCATGGAACCAACTTTGTTGATTACATCTCAGCTCAAGACATGTTTATAAACCTTCCTCTAAGCTCTAATAATACAATAAGATCCTTACAATTCACTGGCAATTTCAATATACGTTATAGACAATAGACAATAGGTGCAGGAGTAGGCCATTCTGCCCTTCGAGCCTGCACCACCATTCAATATGATCATGGCTGATCATCCTTAATTAGCATCCTGTTCCTGCCTTATATCCATAACCCTTGATTCCACTATCCTTGAGATCTCTATCCAACTCTTTCTTGAATAAATCCAGAGACTGGGCCTCCACTGCCCTCTGGGGCAGAGCATTCCACACAGCCACCACTCTCTGGGTGAAGAGGTTTCTCCTCATCTCTGTCCTAAATGGTCTACCCCGTATTTTTAAGCTGTGTCCTCTGGTTTGGCATTCAACCATCAGCGGAAACATGTTTCTTGCCTCCAGATTGTCCAATCCTTTAATAATCTTATAGGTCTCAATCAGATCCTCTCTCAGTCTTCTAAACTCAAGGGTATACAAGCCCAGTCGCTCCAGTCTTTCAGTGTAAGGTAATCTCGCCATTCCAGGAATTGACCTCGTGAACCGACACTGCACTCCCTCAATAGCCAGAATGTCTTTCCTCAAATTTGGAGACCAGAACTGCACACAATACTCCAGGTGTGGTCTCACCAGGGCCCTGTACAGCTGCAGAAGAACCTCTTCACTTCTATACTCATTCCCTTTTGTTATGAAGGCCAGCATGCTATTAGCCTTCTGCACTACCTGCAGTACCTGCATGCTTACCTTCATTGACTGGTGTACAAGAACACCAATATCTCTCTGTACTGCCCCTTTACATAAATTGATTCCAGTAAGGTAATATAGATGTTATAAAGATACACAGACAGATCAAGCATTCAGACAATTCCAGAGATGGGATTTCCTTTACATTCATCAATAGCAAATGCAAACAAACCTAATAGAAACTGTAATATGCCCTCACAACGCAAACAAAATGCTGGTGTGATGAACAACAAGCATTTTACAGTCTACAATGTCCCCAGCTCTCATCTACAATCAAAAGCTTTCTGAAAGTCCAGGTACACTACATCTACTGAATCTCCCTCGTCCATCTTTGTGGGTTTGGAGATGGGAGGGATAGAATATGTACCTTGTCCATCAATTATAGATTGTAATTATGTTGTGTGATCACTTATGACTACATTTAATACAATTTGGAACTATGCATTGTTATTCAGGTGTAAAGTGAAGCGAGGGACATGCAAACACTGTTACCAAATTATAAATATAAGCATAAGATTTCTTTTCATTCTTTTGGATCAGTCACCTTAGAATCAGTTGCAACAGCACCACTGAATGCTTAAAATGCTTAAGAATGGGAACTTCTTTATATTTAAGTAGTGAGCTACTATTTCCACAATTGCACTAAGGTCTAGCTCTAATTTTTAAACTATATCCCCCAGACACACTAACCATTGGAAATAGCTTCCGTCTACCCTGTCTGTTCCCCTTAATAGCTTGAACTCTTCAATCAATTGACTTCAATCCTTCTAAATTTCAAGCAATACGAATGTACTTTGTGTAATTTTTCCATGTAATTGAATCTACAAGCTCTAAGTATCATATTGATTGAACATACTGTGTTTAATTACAAACACTCCAGCAATCCTAAGATGTGACATGCAGAATTGCTCCATTTAAGTCCATGATGTTTTAATAATCCTGGATCTGCCACAAGTTTGTTTCTAGGCTTTCACTATCTAGAAGTAAAGAGTGGATGACCTTATTTGTGCCCATATTGAAATCTGTTTACCACAACTTTGCCCATCAATTTAGCAATGTCTCTTTTTAATGTTTTATACCCATCTATTATTGCTTTCTTTCTGTAATTGGAAAATCAAATATCTTTATATTCCATCATCTGTTTTATATATATGTATTAAATAGCAGAGGTTCTGGAACAAATTATTGATGGACACCACTCGTAACATTCTGTTAAATTGATTACCTGGCCATTACCCTTACTCTTTGCCTTCTGCTGCTCAACCAATTTTCTAACCAGACCAGCTATTTGCTTTCACTGCAAAAATACCCCAGGGATCATTTTGATGAATAGCTAAATACATGGCATGCAAAAGATGAAATGCATTTATGTTTAGACATGTTTAGGTTAGTTTTCTACAGATGGATTTTAAAATGTTCTATCCTTTATGTAACAGTGTTTTGTTTACTTTGTATAACAGGTCCCAAACCCAAATGCTTTAATGTGAATGATCCAGTCCTGAACTCCACCGCATGGTTTGCTGAATATCTGGGACTATACTTAGCCCAAATGTCATTGACTGATCTTCAGTCTTTCTCTGACGATGCAGCAGTTGTACGTACTTTCATTTTACTCTGTTGTTAGAATCACCATTCAGTTCACTTGTGTGAATAGAAAAATGAATCATGACTGACCTTTAGTTGAGATTTGGGAAGTGTGGTGTGAAAGTGGTTCCCTGAATAGTTAACCAGTCCAGTAGTATCTCAGTAATTTACCAATGACTGACTTCCTGTCCAAAAAAGGAAGTCAGTGTGAAGTGATAGTAAATCTGTCAGGCCTCAGGTAAGTGTGTGGACAGGTGAAAGGCCTTCTGGGATGGTCAATGGTGAAAGTCCTTCTGAGATGTTTCCTCAAATAATAGTTTAAATGTCTTTTTAATAATCAGCGATAGCTTCCAGAGCAATCTTTTCTGACTTAAGATAATGATATGGTCCTATATATAATCCTATATATATATATATATATATATATATATACACACACACATGCATATATTATGAGCATCTTATATCAGAAAAATCATGAGTCAGGCATGGAGTGGGTTATGAACCCATTCTGCTTTAACTGTCTGGCTGCCTATCGGTATGGCAAATCGAGTTTAAATTTCACTCATCATTATTTATGTTGAAGTAAGTGTTTCTAATTTCTCTCAAAACCTGCACAGCTTCGAGAATTTGCAGCAAATCAAGAAAACCTGGCTCTTCTGGAAAACCTAGCGTTAATAAATGAAGTCTCCAAAGTCTACATTAATTTCCTGGTTGAACACAATCCAAATTTTAATGCTTCAAGGTATGAATCCGATGATTTGGCTTTTGAGTAATATGTAAAATGAAAGATCTTGTTCATTATATAAATGGATCTGAAATAAGTACACTGAATTCTAAAACTGTGATAGATTTGAAATTTCTCTGATTTGCAGTTTAGCAGTAATTCAAAATCAAATTATTTTAATTCAAAGGATTAATCCATTAGGAAACTCAAACATGTTTCTATGTGATCACATTATTTCAGTAACTGAACCTTGTAAATGAAATGATTCCTGCATTTTAAATTTGCCCCATTAGTTAGCGTCAGAAACAATCTCTTCTACTCCCGAAAGGGAAAGATATGGAAAGCTGAAAAATTTTTCATCTCCCTCTGTTGGTCAATAGTTTGCATGTGTACGTTTCTCCATTACCTGCTGTTGCACTTCAATTCAACAAATTCAGATTATTCCATCAGGCCTTGCTTACCCTTTTATTTTGTTCTTGACTGGTCTCGATTGGAGTGCCTTTTCAACCTCTTCGTTTTTATCACTGCAACGACATCTGTCTCTTTCTCCCTTCTGCCTTGATTTTTCAATAGGGGCTGATATTAAGCTGGGGAACTGTGCAGTCTTTCTTTCGTTTCTCACTACCTTCACAGAACAAACTATTGGCCCATGGGAAAAATTCTACTCAAGTGGAATAGTTAGGTGTTGACTTCTTTGAATGGTGCAGACTCACTGGGCCGGACAACCTTTTTCTCTGCTGTAGACTCCTAAATGAAAACATGCAATTGTTATTAAAGCTCTGGATCCGAATCCTGGATTGACATCCAGTGGAGTACTTGGATTTGGAATATGTGGTCACTTCCCTTTCTTAAAATGTAATATGGGATCCCATTAAAGCTTACAACCACATAGGACCGATAGTCCTGTTGGCTGGAATAATGGCAGTCATGGCCATTGAAGGAGTGTTCATAACACAGCCAGTCAGACTGTTAATTATCTTGTTCACACTGTTACCAAAGTGCATTCAGGAGGATCGTACAACTTTTCTGTCAATAATCACCATTTTATTTTAATGGAGAAGAAGCCTCTGTACCAATTCTTGCAAAATACAATATGTTTATGGCGATTGTGTGCATAAAATGTCCGGAAAGCTAAGGTGCATCCTTTACTGCAAAAGGTTAATCTGAAGTACAATTTCACTCACTGTAAGTTCTGTTTAAACTTGTAAGCCTTTCTTTGTTACCTTTACATCTGGCATTGGGCTGTGTTTATACTGGTTGCTTCTATTAAAATGCTTGTTCTGGTAATCTAAGATGATTGATGTTTTTCTTGCTTTCTGTTTCTGTTGGACCTTTCGACTACTGTTCATTATGAGAAAAAATTCAATAAAAAGAAATAATTTGTATTTCAGATATGTGTACAAGTATTAAAATGTACTGCATGTGCAATGCATCATTTTAAGTGCATTATGAATGGCCCATGTGCCAATATTAATTGCAATTTTCTCTTGCTCTTTCAATATTTAAGCATTGAGTGTTCATCTTCCAGCAGTACCTTATTAATCCATTAAAATATGAGTGGTCCTGACTTCCTGCTAGTCTTGCCTGTTCCTTTTGCCACCTTTGAGCTGTGAACTGCAATGTGAACTCACTCATTTTTATAACAACTCCTTGCACCTCATAGTTAGGTGTTGCATTATGAGACAGGTATCTCATCTCATTTTTAGTGCCACAGTGATAGCAAATAGTCATTTGGTAGTTAAGAATCAAGCATTGCTGAAGAAAAGAAACATTTTGTATAAGTTTTTCATGTTGTACTCATCAGGACAGTTTGCAAGAAATAACAAAGTTTACAAAAACAATATTAATTAATTAATATTGTTTTATATTTATTTAATATAAACGTAAATATTCAGTATTTATATAAGTATATTGGTGGAGACATTGCCACGAATTATCTTGAATTGTCCTAATGAGAGTGAGATGAATGGTTTCAACAACATGCCTATTTTCTGCAATATTCAGAGTGATAACAATGAATTCACTACAAACATTAACTGGTAACACAATATACTTTGAAAACAAAACTGTTGGGACGAGATTTGGTGATATGATTTTCTTTGTTGTTTGTCAAACATCAAATTTGTCTAGTGATTGCAAACAATATGTGTGCATTTCTACACAAGTGAGTTCCAATTATGTAGTGGCTTTTCGCAATTGCAGCCCTTGCCTGGACCACCAGCATTCAACTCTCTAATGAGAGCGCAGCTCCATGGTCCTCGAGAAGTATGGTCAACTTTACTGTTCAATACATTGAGAATGGACTCATGCTATGTATTTACCATGGGACTATGACACTAGCCCATCAAATCTATGGGTGTTAATGTAGCTGGGGTTTGGAGGGTTGGGTGTACTTGAATTCCAAGATCATCAGAGACTCATGGAGGTGTACTGTGCCCTTTGAGGAAGTATGTGGAAAAAGCATTTGTCTGTTGGTAAGTTAGTTACGTTTTTATATGCCTGGAATTAGAATAGATGGAATTTATGGTAGATTGCAATTGAATTGATTTTTAGCAGACTTTGATTGGATATATTTCTGGTACATTTGATTTATTAAAATTTCTTTTGGTAGTCTTGTAATTGGTAGAATTTGTAGGTTGAGTGCAATTATGGAGATTTATTGATACAATTTAGATTTTCTTTTGGAAGTATTAGACTGAATTTGTTTATTTCGAATTTGATTGAGAGTCTTTATTCTTGTCGAATATGTTTGGGTAGAATCTTTTGTTGATTTATTGTAATTGGGGAGAATATGAAATTGCTAGATTTTGAGTAATTTAATCAATAAATAATAACCGTAGATGGTAATCAAAATGTATTTAATTAAAGACTTAACCAATGAGAATGAAGAAAATTCATGAACACACTAAGAGGTGAATTTCCGAAGACAGATTCTATCTGCAAAGCAGGTGTCAGAAACTCTGCCGTAAAGACATAACACCACTATATTAGGCATTTTGATAAGATTCAGTTCACTGGCATGTTCTCTATGCATTTAGAAGACATTGCTTTGAAAATCACCTTTCAGTTGATTCAGCAATTAAGCAGGACAGAGTACATCATTTTAAAATGCCAGGACCTGCAAAAATGTTTCACATTATGCAGTTGATATAACCACTATCATCATTTCCACCCTTTCAAAAATGGAATATGATGCCCTGCAAAAATCCTCCAAAATTAATCTTATTGTATCAGTAAGGCACAGAATATCGTTGGCTTGAAAGACAATACATCTTATGACTGATGTTCTTTTGCAGGCTGCCAGATTCTTTGCTTTGCTTCATTACTGATACCAATCTGCTTCAGTCGTTGGATGCACAGCAAGTCTTGTCTCTGACAGTAAGAATAAACCAAGTCTGTGGGCTTAATACGCTTCCGAATGCAACTACCAATGGAACAGTACTGGCGGAAGATCCAACTGATGAGCAATTGAAGGTACACGGGGAATCGCCACTTTAAAATATTTGAGTACACACTCGGAGAGACACATGGAGGATGAATGCAATTTTTGTATTTTTTGCAGCTTTCGATTGCTATCGTAAGCAAAATCGACAACTTCACAGTGAGCACTTTGAATACTCTGGGACAAACAGCTGTTGGATTGTCAGTGTCACAGGTTGGAAATATTGGTGCGGAGACTCTGCAGAATGCGCTGCCAAGCCTGAGTAAAGTCAGAGGCTGGAATGTGGGCCAGGCCAATGTGATTGTCATCAGGTTACTCAGAAATGGCCTCCAGGTAAGAGCTCGATAAATCTGAAAAGAATGCATTATATTCATAAATGGCTGAATATCAATGTCGAGAAACAGATCATTGTGACATTTGAGAGGAGATTAGTTTCTTGGTTGGTGACTAGAGGTAATTTTTTTCCCGTTGTTTTGGATTCAGTTCCGCTGTCAGACTTTTGAAATGATTGAGAGGCAACTAAAGTATGTTGCCTTTGTGAAACAATCTCGAGTCCTTGGGTGGATGGAAATTTTCTGAAAAAACCCTTTTGAGGTTGTGGTATAGAAGGAGCACCAGTTTAATATTCTCCCACAATCCACAAATATTTAAGATATAATATATCAAACAAACAAGTTAACGTTCATCAAATCTGTTTTCCCTCGATTGGGAAGACAAAGTTGTGTATTTCAGCTGGGAATATGAGCAGAACGTGGAAAAGATGAGAACTTAAGGATTTCTGGCACCTTTTATTGATTTTCTTTTAAAGACATCTGCAAAGTGGCTGAGAACAGATTTATTCCCAGCCCGAAACCCAAATATTTGAGAAACCCTATTAAATGAGCAGAATCATTTTTATTGCTGTGCTGAAATGTGAGAGAGCCTGGATGTGTTTGGAATTGATGGTTTGGGATTCCACATTTTGTAAAATGACATGAAAGGTAGGAAACGGGCTTGACCCTGTGACTGTGTATTGACAGCTTTTGATTTACTGCTGCTTTCTAACTAGGTTAATAACCCCGAGAACCTGCTGGGGCTAGGAAGCTTGGTGTCCGGCATTCCAAGTGATGTGTTCCAAGATATCAATCCTCAAGTGTTCATCAACATAATCTCAAATCCAACATTTGTTGAGAATATTGGAACAGCACCACAGCCAATACAAACCATATGTGTTCTGCAGGTGAGTGATATCGATTATACAGTCAGTTGAAGTAATAATGGTCCAAAATCCAGTTTCTTTTTGACTGCCATATCCACTTATTTAAAATTTAATTCTCTTCTGTAAAGATTGCTTGCACCTCCCGATATTGCTGACAGGGTTTTGTATATCTGGGCTGAAGACCTGTTCTGTTTCATTGTAACTCAGGTGTTGCGGAACGTAGAAGAACCTGTCCAAACGGTGAAGACCATTCCATCTGTTCTAGCCAAAGAGGTCCCACCTGTGCTGTTAAACTCAAACTTAGGCCTCGGTGATGTCAATAACAAACAGTGGGTTCCCAGTCAGGTAATCATTTTGACTCTGTGACACTCAGTAATAATGCTGAGGGAGTTAGAGATACCGTGCAAATGAAAAATGTACATTAATTTAAAGATTAATATAGCACGTTCCCTCGGTAAGATTGTGTGAATGTTAACAAAAACATTTAAGTCCTGTCGAATTATATTTCCATTTTGCCTGGTCCATTTGGTTTGCTCTGGATCTCAATAACCCCAAAAGTTCTAACAATGGAATATATCCAATGTCCTTCATTAAAGCAAAACATGCAGCAACAAATACTGTAAACATCTTGCCCATACAATGCTTACGATCACAAGTTTACCCTTTCACATGGACTTGTTCAAAGATCAGAGCAGAATATGTGATCAGCCTGTTCTGTCTGAACTTCTACTCACTGATCAGTGCCCCTCTCCAAGCTAGTTGAAGTTTTACTGTGAGTCAAGCTGATTGTATTCACAAAGAATGTCTGCATTTGCACGCTTGACGCTAACCAGGCTCCAGCAAATGGTCAGTTTGACAACAGTCAACATCACAGTTTGTCATGTTTTCCACACAACGGGTTTGATCAATCAACTCATTAGGACATGCTCATGTCTCCTTGCAAAGACACTTATCTCTTGCCTTTTATGATTTTTGATGTAAAACTTGAGCTTGTCCTCATTGTTCATCACTTGTATGTATCGCGTTATCAGTTTGGCATTTTCACAGCATGACAATCACAAACGCAACTGTTAAATACTCACATTGTCACATCTGATTCACTGTGTGTGTTTAAACAAAATATCAGCTTTACCAGAATTACTGGAGCAGTTCAGTCCATTACTGCTGAGTTACAATGCTTCAGTCTAAACATACATTTCTCCACCTTAACACAAGCATTTTTAAAATCATTAGTTGGTCATCAGGTTTCGTGTGCTTTCTCCTTCTCATTTCATTCACCTTCCATTTTCATCTAACTTCATTTTGGCTAACCCAGCAAATGTTCGGTTGATTATTTAGACTCGGTTGTGTGTATTAATGATCTCAATACTTTTCTCCCACAGGCTGCAGTGTTCTTTGAAAATGTGGTCAAAAACAACAAGAATAGGTGATCAGCCTGTTCTGTCTGAACTTCTACTCACTGATCAGTGTCCCTCTCCAAGCTAGTTGAAGATTTACTGTGAGTCAAGCAGATTGTATTCACAAAGAATGTCTGCATTTGCACGCTTGACGCTAACCAGGCTCCAGCAAATGGTCAGTTTGACAACAGTCAACATCACAGTTTGTCATGTTTTCCACACAACGGGTTTGATCAATCAACTCATTAGGACATGCTCATGTCTCCTTGCAAAGACACCTATCTCTTGCCTTTTATGATTTTTGATGTAAAACTTGAGCTTGTCCTCAGTGTTCATCACTTGTATGTATCGCGTTATCAGTATGGCATTTACACAGCATGACAATCACAAACGCAACTGTTAAATACTCACATTGTCACATCTGATTCACTGTGTGTGTTTAAACAAAATATCAGCTTTACCAGAATTACTGGAGCAGTTCAGTCCATTACTGCTGAGTTACAATGCTTCAGTCTAAACATACATTTCTCCACCTTAACACAAGCATTTTTAAAATCATTAGTTGGTCATCAGGTTTCGTGTGCTTTCTCCTTCTCATTTCATTCACCTTCCATTTTCATCTAACTTCATTTTGGCTAACCCAGCAAATGTTCGGTTGATTATTTAGACTCGGTTGTGTGTATTAATGATCTCAATACTTTTCTCCCACAGGCTGCAGTGTTCTTTGAAAATGTGGTCAAAAACAACAACAATTTTAAAGAGTAAGCTATTAACTTGACCAATATATATCTGTTTCCTTGATAATTTTTCTGTCTACACCATGATTTGTAGGATGTGTTGTCCATTTGTGAACATGTATCTGATAGAAATCTTCCTACAAGTAAGATAATCATGTCAATTTGAAAGTCCTTCTTCCCCATCCATGTCTGTTTTGACTGTTCATATTGTCTCAGTACCTTAGTTTGAAGGAAGTGAAGTGTTTAGAAATTAATGAATGATTCCATGATCTATTTCAGATTCTCACCTTCCGTCCTTCAAGGCTTCAGTTGTGGTGCAGTCAAGGACCTGAATTTTCCAACATTTCTTCAGCTTGTTCAAGCAATGAAGGGAAAAGGGGCCAGGTTTGATGAAAGTCAGGTGAGATGTTCCACAGCAATCACATTGGAGACTAGTTTGAGTGTATGACCATACAGTGGCCATTGTTACAGATGGATTAATTGTTCTCAAATAAATGACCATGTTGTGCAAACTAATTCTGATTGGAATGTCCTGCCCCAAAGATCAGCACTTAGATCAGAAATGTTTCCTTCAGGGGATGAAGGAAATGTATGACAAGCAGCCATGACCAAATAACGAGTTGTGATTTCTGCGTGTCATAAGCTGCTGTCAATGAGAGTTCCCCATTCACCTGCCTAATGTCAGACTAACTTATATTAACAAAAGTTCTGACTGGACTTTCAAGTGGAAATTAAGCCAAATATTCAATGACCGAAATCTATGAGTAGCTGATTTGAATTCAAAGTTTGGCTTGTGTGGCGCTACAGTATTGGATGTTGCAAATAACCTGATTTCTGTTCCGATAATGTAACCAAAGAGAATTCCCCTATCCAACATCGAGCCAAAATTGTAAGGAGAGAGAAATTTCATCAATTTGTTGTGTTTCTGTTCTCAGCATGTTTTGCTGGTTTCTCTTTTCAGCTGAGCTGCATGTCTGCAAGACTAACTTCTAATGGAACCACACCAGCCATAGAGAGCCTCCCTGTGGATGTTCTTCTATTCTTCAAGTATGTTCTATTCCATTGCAATGTTCCACGATTGCTTTTTGAATATGCTTTGGTGATGCTTATTTCCCAGGTGTAGAAGGATCTTTTTGCCTTTCAAGAGACATATAACCAGAGTCCATTTATCAAACATCTGAGGAGGCAGATTTTGGACCATTTTTCAAAACTGTGAAATTTCCTCGCGCCCTTGTTGCTCTATAGGTGTCTTCATTTCACTGGGACAATAAATGGAGGGGAAAGATGAAGTTACATTATCATGTGTGAGACACAATTGTTACGGAAGGAGCTGGAAAGTGGCAGCAAATGAGAGAACACTCAGCATTGACATTGAAATCTGCTAAGTCTCAGCCGTCCATGTGGAGGTGACCTGTATGGGTGTCTTTTTCAACAATTGTTTCGATATGGCGTTTGTAATTTTAGGTATATCCTTGATGAATTTCTCTGCGAATGAACTGTTTTAATGAAACAAGACAGGAACCCAGAACAAGACATAATGTTGAAGACTGATTGAGCCAGCAACATTTCAATGGAAATATATCATGACTATATTTAATATTTTCCCATCAATTAACATTTCAGAATGAGATGCTGGAAAAAATCTGAGATCGGTCCCTATTAATCTCTGCGCTGGAAGTGTATGCATGTTCATTTGGCAGAATCTGCATTTGTGTCTGTGCTGTCACTTGTAAATAGACTGAAGCTGGGAGAATTAGCACAGGAGTTGTTGTTGATTATGCAGTTCATTCTCCTCACTGTAACCTGAATAAACTTCTGTTTACTTTGTAGCTCTGTACGGTTCAGGAATTCACCCAACTGCAAAACATTCTTCAAATTAGTTGGGAAATCAAACATTGACATCTTGAGAAAAGAATCAAGCAGAAGACGGAATCTATTATATGATGCCAGGACCTGTTTGGTAAGGATGACATGCTGATATGTCTTACAAAGTGCTTAGAGAAGCCAGTTGTACCTTGTGACCATGTAATTTCAAATGCAATACCTTACCATTTGAGAGCTAACTCTTCAATAAAACTAAAGGCGAAATGATAGTTACATTAAATCACTGATAACATTGTTCTCTTTACTAGCTCTGCTGGTTGGTCGAACCTTCTTCCCTTTAATTACTAATGCTAAATCCTTTCAAACCGGTCTGTCTTCACTTTGAGTTTTCTGCGTCAGTGCATTGGTTCGAATGTAGGACAAACCATTCAGGGTGTTATGTTGTTATGTTAGTGAAATACTGTCACCAAGTATAACTGAGATGCAGCTGACATGATTGTACATACACCTTCAACATATCTGTACACATTACATTTTCAATATATCTGTAGCTTCAATAGAGTTAAGGGAAGCTGACAACAATAAGACTGACTTAAGCAGCCGTAGAAACAGTTGGCTGGATGTGGATGTGAACAACACCATCATGACAGACAACACCTATCAATTTTTCAATTAACTGATAAGCTCCTGAAGATCTCTTGTAGTTTGTGAGCCATAGCCCATGTACTGGGAAGCTGAGAGACTAAGGCTTCTGGGAATGAAGACATATTCCATTCCGACGCTTGGTGCTGCACTTTGGAATTAGTTATTTATCTGCAACGACCTGATGCCCTGTCTACCTCTCTGAGCGACTGGGCCGTGTGTACATTTGCTCCCATGTTCACCGATAAGGCCACATCAATGACAGAGCCAAACAAATTTTGCAATAAAAGAGCAGCTGATCTTCAATCAGTTTCTCATAATCTTGAATTTCCCAGTGAGTTTTATATCTAAGTTATCCAGTCTGAGTTATGGACATGAATGAACACTCCACTGTTCATCAGTATCAGTATAGTGTGTGTTCATTCTGCTGAGGTTACAGTGTCTGCAAATAGAGAACCCCAGAGTCAAAGGAAAATCTCTCTCTGGCAAAGTGAAGAAAATTACCATCATGCTACTTTCTGCAGCTTCTGTAGTCTTCAAGGTGAACTGAATGTGATTTATTTGTGATGCTGCTGAACTGAAATTGCTCATGTTTCCAAATATTCAGGGAATTTCTGGCAGGAATCTGACAGAGGAGAGTGTGACAATCCTGGGTAAATTGGTGTGTGACCTTGAGGGATCCGTCATCGCACAATCTGATATTTCCATCTTGGACCCATTGAAAACATGTCGCTCGTACACAGACGATCAGAAGAAAGCCATTGAAGGTCTCCTAAAGAGAGGAGTTAGCAGATACGGGTGAGTGTGAAATGCTCACCTAATTCCATACAGACTACACCCAGGTTACTCCATTTCTTGCCACTTGTAATGCTGTGAATTTGTAAGGGGAATGTAGATACTGACTTTGCAACAAACCCCATGCACACGCGAGTGAAAGCAGATGGAATGTATTAATGACAGACAATTACCTTCTAATATCAGACATACAT
>NC_057730.1:14707675-14735178 GCF_004010195.1 Chiloscyllium plagiosum
CACTTTTCCAAGTCTTTGTAGACTGTAGTAAGCCGAGTGCAGAAACCAATACAGCACCCATCAAGTGTGGAATGAGTAAGTAGGATGATGCAGTGTTGTGTCTGCACTCCTGGAGCATCCCGTGATCTCTCCCACACTTGTACGTGAACACGGGGAGTGACAGCAGTTACCCATCCATCGGAAACACATCCACATTCCAGTTAGGGCCTGATCCCAAGCAATTATCTCAGCTTCTGTTCCTGAATGTTTTTACATTTTCTCCTCATTTGTCAATTGTCTCTCTGTCGAAATTTTCTCCCAATTTTGTAACATGCCATTGGGCCCCGGGCAACTAAAAATTGTCTCTTTGTCTTCAGGTGGTGCTGCAGCTGATGATCTGAAGTTTCTTGCAAATAACAGCATCAACATGGACTTTGAAACCTTCATCGGGTTGAATCCAGAAGAAGTCAGGGTACGCTTGTATTGTTCTGATAATATTTTAGTGTGGCAGTGATTCCATTTCCATTTTTAAGTCTCGTCAAATCTCATCTTCGTTCCTGTGCAGTATCCCTTTGAGCCAGAAAGGATACAGCTGATTGCTGCTGTTGCTGTGATCCAGCTGATGATCCCATTGTCAGATCATTCAGTCTGGCTGCACTTGCTGTCACCGAGGACCATATGCTTTGGCAGCGACAATCTTCAAATACAGTTGTGATTGAATGCTAACAAGCATGTTAAAAATAGAAAATTTATCAATTTCTTTCTTGAACCTGTTGATTGATTCTGCCTGCATTGCACTCTGGGGCTGTGAGGTCCACAGATTCACAATCCTTTGAGAGAAGTCGTTTCTCCCCATCCAGGTTTTGAACCTACCTCCTCTAACTCTGCTTCTATCATCTCTTGTTCGAGACTGTCCGACAATTGGGAACATCTGTTCAGCATCCACCTTTTTTCGTTGCGCTTGAGCATTTTATATCTCTCAATCAAACCCTCCTCATTGTTCTGAGGTCGAATGAATATGAATCCCTGTGGACATCTGCTGTTAAAAATACATGTAAAGATTATCTCTGGTTCTATTCTACTCCACCAGGCTTTCTGCAGAATACCAACAGCTACTTACTGGGACGGCTTGCATTATTAACTATAAAATAGAATATTCTCAGATGGATGTACGATATGTACCTAATCTTTGCAGTTACTGTGAGTCACCATGGTTAAGGGGTGTAAGTGATTCCCAGCGGATTCATTATGTCACATGTTGTTTCTGTTTCAGAACCTGACTTCCCAGGATCTGATTAACCTGCTTGGAATTAACCTTGGGGATCTTCAGCGTGGCGCAAATGAAACTGTCGTGGTCGTCTGGGTGGCCGCACACACTGAGTCTGAAGTCAGGAGACTGGGATTGACAGGCGGAATTCCTGAAATTTCACCAGGTAATGGCCTCACTGAAGTCAGGAGGTACCCTGCACAAATACTAGTTGCGTTTTGCTGTGTGTGTGAAAGCCTCCACAATACGTTTAGAACATTTTTAGCGACGCTGTGGGATCCATGGTTTAAGGGGCCAGCACTTACTGTTATGCCAATTAGTTCTGTAAAAACGTGTAAAATAATGAGTAGGTTGTAGTCTGGAAATAAGGACGCCGATCAAAGTAAACATTTCAGAGATTTCATTTTTTCCAGGATCAGTTGTAAATTCAACTGTAGGCCAGGTGAATTATTTATCACCGAATTGAATGTAATGATGTCTGACTAATAATGATGGAAAATTACTTGTAACACCATTTAATAAGAATCATCTTTCATTTTCAGAACCGAGACCTACTGATAGGGTAAGGCTGACTCAATAATTTGTTTTCAAATGGGTCTGGAGCATGTGTCTGCAAAGCCAACATTTTGTCTGAATTGCTGTGATTTAAATTGCACAGTGCTTGTTTTTAAACTTGTATGTATTATTGGTTATGGGAAATGGTTTAAATTGGTTTTATGACCTACAATTGTATTTACATACATACATTGTTTGCAAGCTGCATTCATAGTACAAGTTTAAGATGGTTCTGTACAAAACTAAAATTGTGCTTTGTTCTCCTTAGCCTGGAAATACCACAGATAATGGTGAGTACCTTTTGTAAATTTGTTAATTTTGTCAGTTATTCATGCTGAGATCAATCCTACATATTAAGATGTCTTTTTCACTTTTCAAACAGAAACAGCGCTGTGCCGAGCTGTGAACAGGTGAGAATTTGTGGAGAACACCTTTCCTCCAACCAGACCATGTTGTAGTGGTCTGCTCAACCTGCTGATAAATGCCTTCAGTTTTCAGTGCAACAACTCAGAGCACACAGTGTGAATGTCTTAGCATTTATGTGAAAACATAAATCAGAAGTTTGATTGGTTTTAAATAATGTGTCGTGCTGAGTGCTCAATCCAATTGTTCTGTTGTTTGTGCCTGAGTGTATTTTGATTCCTAAGAGAAGGTTTATTTCTTTCTCTGCAGTTCTGCTTTGAATAATTTCCTGATTAATGTTAACAAGACCCAACTGTGCAATTTCAACATTAAAGACTATGCATGCGCTCAGGTAAGCTCAGTCATGTTCCACATTTTACACAGAAATGTCTATGTCAGTTTACATTCAAATACAGTAATGAATTGCAGAACTTTTCCCACCAAAGACTGAATTTTGTTGATATGATGATGACATTGATGACTTGTTGAATTGAATGAGTTGATTGGCACACTGTTTACATCCATGTCCCCTGATGACATCCAATTCTACATTGTCACCTCTCTCTTAACATCTCGACCCTTGCACTGCGATATATTGGTCTTTAGAACCCCATCTGGTCAGTGCAGTGCTTTTGGGAAGGACATGTGCCATCCTGATCTGGTCTGGACTACATGTGACTCCAGTCCCACATCAAAGTAGTTGACTCTCAACTCTGAGCAATTAGGGATGAGCAATAAATGCTGCCAAGTCCTGCAACACTCACATGCCGTGAATTAATATCTAAATGTATGTGTAAAACGTCATAAGTACAATGAATAAAAGCTTTACTTTTAATGTGTTTCTTTTCAGACTGATCTGCTGCGTTCAGGTTTAAGTAGTGATGCTTTGACAAGTATATTTGAGTGCTTTGTTGGTCCAAAGGCTCTGAACAGGTCAGATGAAATGGCACTGACTGTGTTTGTTCAGAAACTTAACAGAGCCACTTTGAATGAGGCACTGGACGACTTCAACAACAAGGTAAATCGTTTCCAGCAAATGTATCGTACAAAGACGTGGAAACATTCAAAACACAAACAGAAAATGCAAGGAAAAATGAACAGGTCTGGCTGCATCTTTGGAGAGAGAAACAAAGTTAATGCTTTGAGTCCCATATGACTCTTGTTCAAAAGAATTGAGTTTCAGATCAGCATTTTCTGTTTTTGTTCCAGATTTCCAGCATCTGCAATATTTTGTTGATATGTGACTCATTACAGTATTTCCTATTTGTCTGAGCCCAGTCAAAGCTGCAACTTGAGATCTTCCTGATTTGAGTAACATGCAGCCTGCACTGTTATTGGATTCATTAAGAGTTTGGGTTTTCCATGCTGGCCTGTGTTTCAGGTTCGCTTTTACTTGGGTTTTCCATGCTGGCCTGTGTTTCAGGTTCGCTTTTACACTGAAAACAGGTGCCTCGATGACCGTACTGCTGTACAGTGTCGGTGCAGGGATCGGCTATTTGGCCAATCAAGTCTGCTCCGCCGTTGAATGAAATAATGGATGATTTCATAATTCTCAACACCATTTTCCTGCATCATCCCCAAATCCCTTGATTCCTGCACTGATTCAAAAGCAGTGTTTATCACAATCTTGAATATACTTAATGAGTAGGCCTCTACAGCACTGTAAAAATATAACAATCTATGTCGCCCACATGTTCCTCCATTGTCACTCAATCTACTTGATCCAATTCATTCTTGAGAAACAGCCTCCTATCTTGTTGTATTAGACGTATGGTGATGTGGGAAATTTTTATGAACACAATCTCGGACAGCTTGCCTTCTGTGTTCCTTAAATTGCCACTATTCCTGAGAAGACACATGGAGTTAAAGCCCCCCACACCCAGTATAATTGTGCTGGTGGCATTTACACCTCTCTGTAACTGTTATTACATCCTTCTCATTCCTTCCTATCGGCAAATCAGTTCTGTCCTTGAACATTCTGAATTTCCTCTTTCTCCAGTGCTACAATGCTCTCCTAATCAAAAAAACCCATTGCTCTACCTTTCTTCCTTTCCCATCTTTTCTGAATGCTTTGTCACCTCCTATATTTCACACTCAGACCTCCTGTTTCTCCAGCCAGCTCTCTGTTATTGCTGCAGTATTCCTGTTCCCATGTGACAATCTATGACCGTAACTCCCCAATTGACCATAGACTCACTGTTTTCTCATACATGCAGAGCGATGCTGTTGTGGATTTCCATATCTGCTCCTTTTCTCCGACACCACCTGTTAACCTATTCTTCTCTATTTTCGGGCTATCTACCTCTCTCAGTTTCCTGCACTCTGGTGTTACTTGCCAATATTCTCTCCTGGCTGCCTCACTGCTATTGAGTCAGTTTAAAACCCAGCACCAACAAAACGCTGCACAAGGAACTCAGTCCCAGCTCTGGTCAGATTCAACCCATCAGGCTTGTATAGATGCCTTCTCTTCCACAGCTCATCCCAGTGTCCCAGGAACCTAATGCGTTTCCTCCTGCACCATCTTTCCAGCCAAACATTCTCATTTCCCTGTTTCTGTATTTGCCTATTCATGGCCTCAGGATAATTACTGCCGTTGAGGTCCAGCTTGCTAATTTTCTCCCTAAGATCGAAATTGTGATTGCAGGACTACAGCCCACTTCCTACCACTGTACTCTCGGTACGATGGGAAACCCCATGGATTCTGGGCCTTTTCAGCTTTGATGTAGATTTTAAAATTTCCACCTATTTTCTGATCAACATGTTCAGAGATATTGTGGTATAGCTGTTGAGTAGGTGGGACTGAACCCAGGTCCCCTGTCTCATAGATAGGAATGATATTACTGCCCCACAAGTGAAATACCCTTTAGAGTCTGGCATCTCATCACCAGTCACCCTTTACAAAGACATAGCCTTTGACAGTGAGTACAGTGAAAGCTTTGTAATGTCTCTTGACGTCATCTTAGGTACAGGGTACCTCGGTTCAGATAGTTTAAGTGTTGTTACAGAATTAAAATATTAAAAAACAGACAAGCATGGGAATACAGAGTTTAAAAAGTCTAGAATGATAATAAAAAGTATCTTTAAAAGTGCCCATGTTCGAATTGTTTTTCACTGAGTCCATACCTGCCAGACGTCAGAGCACGAGGCCTCGCTCTTCCACACACCAGGCTCCAGCCCACAATCCACCTCTGGAACTCGTGCCCCTGGCCAGCCTGGGCTCGCTCTGCTCCCACGCCAAGCTCCACTTCCGAGATTCGGCACGTGCTCGCTCTGCTCCCATTCCGGGCTCCAGTCTGTGGCTCCTATTCTCTGACTTCCTGCTGGCTGACCTCATGACAGTCACAGCAACACGTTCCCTCTTTTAATTTCTGCACATGTCAATTTCTGTCTTGGGGAATGAATCCAAGGAAATGTCACCCTTTCCCTACTGAATGTCCTGGATCTCTTGCCATGTTACTGTTTGTTAGTCTCAAGCTATATGCTCTTAACTGCTGCCGAGCACTATAATAGTTGTTTGAGGCATTGATCTTCCCTACACCATGGATTGGTGCATTACTGAGTAGCATCTGAGCTTTGAAGCTGTTCCTGGAATGTGGTATGAATCTTCTTGGTCACTAAACGTAAACACATGTCATTGCTTGTTTCAGACCCTGAACACATCATTGATTCCATTGATGGCAAAGATTACGTTCATGAATGCTCTGTGGGAGGTTGTGAAGACCAATGAAAACTTAACCAATGCAGATTTCCTGAGGAAATGGTTCCAAGAGAGACTCAGGCCTTTCATTGCTGGTATTTCCCAGTCAGTGCTGAACCGCCTCCTGATGAGGAACATAACCTGTGATGGTTTCCAAGCTGTGTGAGTGTATCCTTCTCTATTACAATAATTTATTTCCTCATACTTAACTCTAACAATGATCCCTATCAAAACAATTTAAATTGTTAATAGTCAATGGGTCATTACTGCGGCTTGGAAATTTTGAAACGCAAATTGAATTTGCTTAATTTATCCAGATTTTGGAACTGATCTTGAGCAGTTATTCAGTGTGGGAGAGATACTTGAAACAGCTTTCAGTTCCAAGCATTAAGCCTGATTATTGACTGTCTTTTTGAAGGATTCCAAACTTGTTTTCTTTAATGTTAATAAAAAAAAACTTTCCCTTGATTTGACGTGTGATTATTAATGCTACCAATGTTTGTCCATTTAGTGTAAAAGGACTGAATAACGGATTCAGTGAGATGCCACAAGAAACAAGAAATACCGTGGTAAGAGTGTGGATCTTTGGTTACCTGAACCACACAGGTGAGTTGGAAAGGCCAGTGAATCAGTGAGAAAGATACATTCACAGATGGCACACAACAATGTAGCAAATTTAAAGCCATCTAACTTGAACCAAAAGTAATGAAAGTTTAATTTGTTCAATTGCCTTTGCCTGCATACATGTCTTTATAAAACATTTGAAAATTGAGTATTTTAAGTGTTACAATAAGCGTGAATTGTTGCTCCTGACATTTTTCTTCGACGTGACAGTACTTACTTTTTTCACCCAAGAAATAGTTCAGTTGAAGCAAGTCAGGTTAGTTGATGGACCTAGATCAGTTAGTGCCAGTGTTCTTCAAACATAACCCTTTACAAAAGCTTCTTCTAAATTATTCCACAGACAGAAACACGGGTGGTTTAATTATAAATATGAAACCAGGAAATATTGTGTGCAAACAGCTAAATTCCTTTTTACCTTTAAATCCAGACGCTGCTTGTATCAGCAACACTAATGGTTCGAGGGATTGGCTGAAGAAGAACTGGGGCAGGTTCGGCCAACTTGTTCAGCTTGACGATTTAACCAGGCTGAATCCAGAGTTCAATGCAGTAAGTGACAGAGCTAGTTTGTCCTCTTTACGATCCTGAATAATACTACTTCACAGTCCGAGTTTGTTGCAATAATGAGATTATTCAATGAGTCTTTAATCTGAATATTTGAATAACTGCAATTGAAAACCAGGTTTAATGGAATTTAATGAAGTAATCATATTAATAAGTTTCAACTTTTAGGTGTGATTGAAGTTAAACTATTAAGCCCTGCAGCTTGAAATAATGATCTAATTTCGCTTCCTGTATCAAGTTTTACCCACTTGAAAAGGTTAAATTTCTATATTAAGCATATGGTATTGAACAATACAATTGTGTTTTACTATTTCAACAAAGCTATGAATGGCTGTCTGTACATGGTTTTCACTCATTGGTAGTGTTTCATTTACCAAAATGTTGTACTTTCCCGTGCCATGAGGTAGCATGTAATAGCAAAAAGATTAATAGATCTTCATTAACGCTGAGACTGTCTGGCCAATTCTAATTGCAGCTATCCAAAAACATTAGAGAATAAATGGAAGATAATTTGGCACCTGAGTACGACATATTACTTAAATCAGAAACCTCAGTTAATTCTTCTGTGGTAGCAATTTATCCTGAAAAACAGGGCAAAAGGGTGAAGCTTAAATGGCAGCCTGCTCTTGTGTGGTTTCCATTTTCCGGTGATTCTGTTGGTTTAAGATGAATTTCTTCCCCTCTTATTAGAAGCGGCAATGATTTCAAGTTGATAGAAATCTAAAGAAAAGTTATAGACCCAAGAAACTTTATACGTGTGTATCTGTGAAAGTTGGTCATTTGTTAGCCTGCGGGATTACTAAGAGGATTAGTCTTCAGCTTTTTCTTATTTACAGCTTGATGCAGCAGACTTACTGACACCTTCCCAGCTTGGAGAATTTGCTGCCAAGAACGGAACATTGACTGACGTTGAGGATGTGCAGAGGCTTTTCAATACTATCACCAGTGCCACTGTTACCGAGTTCATTGAAAAATTCAGAACTACTGCCAATCAGGTACGAGACTGTTACATATTTTTTTTAAATGTTAAGAATGGAATTTAATACCCCCTCCCTCCTGGGTTGAATGAGAGAATGGAGAAAATCTCATTGGACAGGATAATGCCAGATGGAGATCCCACCATCATTCCCACTTCTGCCCTGATTGCTTCAGGGATGACCTTCTCACTCTTAAGTAAGCGATCATTGGCCATTTGAGACTTCAGTCTGCCACCATTTGTATTCAATGAATAGCTGCTCAGTAAGGAGACCCAAACAGTAAATCCAGATCTCATCAGAGGATTTCCTTATTTGTAGGTACGCAGTGCTGGACTGAGGGATGGCATTGGGAAAGAGAGAGAGATCCTGCCGAAAACCATCACCTTTCCCTCTTTCTCCTCTCCCATGACCCTGCATTGCACCATTGCCAACTGTGACCTGGGATTGCTTGCTACTCCGCAGCTTCCGGTTGGCATAATGCTGGCAGCTGTCTCCTCTCTGTGAAACAAGTATTGAACTAACTGGCAGCTCAGGAGCCACCTTAGGGTCCTGGATCTTCAGGAAGGCCTACTGATGCCCTACTAAGTGCCTGATGGGCAGGCCTTCCTCAAAGGAGTTAACATGAGGCTCTGTCCAGCCCTCCAACTGGCAGGCGAGATTCCTATCGCCTGGCGTAAATCTGTTCAAACAACGCCACTTAGTAGCTTCCCCCAGATTATGTAAAATACCACTGATGCTGGAAATCTGAGATAAAAATGGGACACGATTCCTTTTGAACTTTGTAACTGCTGACATCACATTGTTTCTATTTCTTCCTCCAAGCCAGCAGGTGATGTAATTGCTCCTCTTTCACTTGAGCAACTCTTATAATCGGCTGTCTATCAATACAATGGAAATTGGTTTTAGTTAGAGAGCAGTGTGGCCTTATGCTTAAATGAACATAAATCTTTGTTACAACCAAACAGCTGAGGGGTTGAAAAGAGGAGAGCAGATTCATCCTTCTTCACCTAATTTTCACATGCTCAATTGTGCTTGTCAACGATCCCTTCCACTAAGTTAAAAACTGAAAAAAACCGAGGAAGGGTCACTTGACCCAAAAGATTAACTCTGATTTCTCTCCACAGATGCTGCCAGACTTGCTGAGCTTTTCCAACAATTTTTGTTTTTTATCCCTTCTACTATTTTCCTCATAGAGTCATAGAGATGTACAGCATGGAAACAGACTCTTTGGTCCAATGTAACCATACTGACCAGATATCTTAAATTAATCTAGTCCCATTTGCCAGCATTTGGCCCACATCCCTCTGAACTCTTCCTGTTCATATACCCATCTAGATGTCTTTTAAATGTTGTGATTGTACCAGCCTCCACCAATTCCTCTGGCAGGTCATTCCATACAAGCCTCACCCTCTGTGTGAAAAGGTTGCCCCTTAGGTCCCTTTTATTATCTTCCCCCTCTCACCCTGAACTAATGCCCTCTCGTTCTGGACTCCCCCATGGCTGGGAAAAGACCTTGTCTAATTACCCTATCTATGCCCTCATGATTTTATAAACTTCTAAGTTTATACATTATAAACTCAGCCTTCGACACTCCAGGGAAAATAGTCCCAGCCTATTCAGCCTCTACCTGTAGCTCAAATCTTCCAATCCTGACAACATCCTCATAACTCTTTTCTGAACTCTTTCACGTTTGACAACATCCTTCCTGTAGGAGGGGGACCAGTCTAATTGCGATCAGACTGATGAAGTGGGAATTGGATGGTCAGATGTGTCCTGCTCTTGTGAACATGGGCAGTTTTCCACAATGCTGGTTAGATGCCAGTGTTACAGTTGCACTGGTATAGCTTGGATGGCATGGCTAGTCTGGAGCAGAAATGAGCTGCCTGAGGAAGTAGTGAAGGCTGGCACAATTACAACATTTAAACATTACAACACCTTCAGTTCTTGTGGTTCTGTTCGCCGAGCTGGAAATTCTTGTTGCAAACGTTTCGTCCCCTGTCTAGGTGACATCCTCAGTGCTTGGGAGCCTCCTGTGAAGCGCTTCTGTGGTGTTTCCTCTGGCATTTATAGTGTCCTGTCCCTGCCGCTTCCGGTTGTCAGTTTCAGCTGTCCGCTGTAGTGGCCGGTATATTGGGTCCAGGTCAATGTGTTTGTTGATGGAGTTTGTGGATGAGTGCCATGCTTCTAGGAATTCCCTGGCTGTGGACCCAATATACCGGCCTCTACAGCGGACAGCTGAAACTGACAACTGGAAGCGGCAGGGACAGGCCACTATAAATGCTGGAGGAAACACCACAGAAGCGCTTCACAGGAGGCTCCCAAGCACTGAGGATGTCACCTAGACAGGGGACGAAACGTTTGCAACAAAAATTTCCAGCTCGGCGAACAGAACCACAACAACGAGCACCCGAGCTACAAATCTTCTCCCAAACTTTGAACTTTCAGTTCTTACATGTAGATGAATTATATAGTTTCCAATGTATTTGTCATGAACTCTAATAGCATCAGGTAATCTCTAGTTATCTTCAATTGTACAAGAGTTGTATTGTAATCTATATGCAGAGTTGGTTGCAATCCAAATTTATTGCTCGTTTAGTAAAAGTATGAATGTTAGACATGCTTAGAAAATTCACAATGCAATACATATTCCATCCTCTGCTAGATAATGTTTTGCGAAGTGAAGTAATACTGCACCATCTAAAACAAAAGCCGGGGATATAGGGCTAGCCTGTCTAGCCTTTAAAAAAACCAGGGTGGTAGGTGGCTCAGTGGTTAGCAATGCTGCTTAAAGCACAGGGACTTTGGTTAGATCCCACGCTTGGGCGACTGTGTGTCTCCGTGAGGTAGCACATTCTACCTGTGTTTGCATGGGTTTGCTCCGGTTTTCCCCCACAGTCTAAATTTATGCAGGGTTAGATGGATGGGCTGTGCTAAAATGCACATAGTATCCAGAAGTGTACAGGCTAGGTGGATTAGCAGTGGGGGTAGTCTGGAGGGATGCTATCTGGAGAGTCAGCATGGACTCAGTGGGCTGATTGGCCTGCTTCCATAGAGATTCTATGATTCTAAAATATTGTAGACTTGTAAAGCAGCTTTCAGTGTTGATTTATGGGTTTGTACCTATGTTTGGATTAATGCTGCTTTTCCCTCCACCTATCGTCAATTATTTCAGAACAATGTGGACTTCCCTCCTGGTGTCAGATCGGCTTTACTGCGAGAAGTTCTGAATCGGGCACAGCCGATTCTTTCAAATGCTAGCAGTGGCGAGCTCCAGATCTGGTTTAGCATGAGGCTGCAAGTGCTTCTCCCAGGACTCACAGAAAACATCGTGCCTTTAGTATTTGCCACGGAGAGCTGCAATGGATCTCAGATCATGTAAGTGCATTCTTTGTTTTGTTTGGGTTGGGAAATGGAGAAAATGTTTTGCTTGGTATTGCTGATTTTGACCAGAATGACATTGAACATCTCAAAAACTTGGGTCTGTACCTGCCATTTGTTATCTTGCCCTTTATCCCAGGCTGTCTAACAAACATAGTTTTTTTAAAAAATTATTCATTCATCCCTAATTGCCCAGAAGGCAGTTAAGAGTAAATCACATTGCTGTGGGTCCAGAGTCACATGTAGGCCAGACCAGGTAAGGGTGGCAGTTTCCCTTCCTTGAAGGACATAGTTTTTTTTCCCAACAATTGGCAATGATTCATGGTCATCATCAGACTCTTTAATTGCAGATATTTACTGAATTCAAATTCCACCATCTGCCAAGGCAGGATTTGAACCCAGGAACCCAAAACATTATGTGGGTCTCTGGGTTAACAAATCCAGTGATAATAACACTAGGTCATTGCCTCCCATCAGCATAAAGGTGATAGCATAAAGAGATCACAAAATATTCTCTTCATAGAAACCAAGTAGTGAACATTGTAGGATGCTGACATTATGATTTTAGTCATTCCATTAAAACATAAAAACTCGCTCATGGTAAAGATAGATTTTATGAATTTTAGCAGCTAACCTGGATCCTAGAGTGCTAGCATTTACGGCATTTGGATCTCCTGGATTTTCCTTCTTTTAAAATTCTTGGATGAAATAATTTTTTTTTCAGTTCCAGTCATCTCCATGTACAGATTTCCAATATATGCTTCCACTGCAAATATCTCTGCAAAAAGCTGGGACCATACATTTGTGAAATCTTTGTTTTTACAATTACTGTCATTGGTGTATCTGATTAATTTGTTTTTACTTTGGCAGTGTCTCAACATTGAGCTCAATAAAACAGCAGCTGACCGCAAGTGTACAAGAAACTATATATAGAAATATACTGGCTTATACTAAAGGTAATTCAATTGAATTTGACTACATTGGTAAAAGTGATTGTTTTTGTTCAATAGAGTCTGATAAACTAAGCCTTGGTTGGCCTGTTACACTGTGTGGCTGCCTAAAAATACTTCCAATTTCCTAATCTTTCAATGATCATGTTTTTGGCCCCCAAGCAGTCGTGGATATGTAAAAGAAGGCATTAAACAAGAAATCGGAGACCTGTGCAATAAGGTGCAACTTTGTGTAAAGTAGTCAAACCAAATCATGGAGGATTTCCTGGAATGTGTTCCTGGTGATGTTTTAAATCAATGCGTTGAGGAACCAACCAGAGAACAGGCTATTCTAGACTGGCTCCTGTGTACTGAGAGCTGAATTCCTTGTTACTCTGTCATGGGACTTTGGCATTGCTTAATGAACAGTCTTGTTTTGCGGGGTGCCTTGGGGAAGAGTGACCATTATATGATACAAATCCTCGTTAAGATCAAGAGTGAAGTAGTTGAATGAAGGATCTTGAATCTAAATAAAGGGCACTATGAGGGTTTAAGACACAAATTGGATTTGATAATTTAAACCTCTTGCTGTGATGGTTCACATTTGAAAGGTATTTAAGACATTATGAATTTTTACTGTTATTGTTCCAAGGTTTGCAATCTACCCAATTTTGGCCATTTAACATTAAAAATGCTGGAGGCAATAAAATAATGATTTCTCGGTTTATAAGAGCAATATTAAATCACTTGTGCTCACAAACAATTGTTCTGTGAAACATTTCCAATGGACTAGACAATAGTCATCTTACACTATCTGTTCACAACAACAGTTGTAATGGTTATAACTGTGGAAAACAAGTTGCGGTAATGCAGCTTAAAATAATGCTTGGAATATTGTAGTACGTGTACATTTTTAAAAATAATCCATAAATTAGAAGGAATGCGTCTTTTGACTGAGTAATCATCTTCTGACACCCAAGTAGGCACGACTAGTAGAGAATCCCAATTTTACATTGCAAAGGCAGGCACCTGTACTTCAAGAGTCAGATTGAGCTAGCAGAAAGTCTGATAGAGACTCTGAGGCTACAGGGAAGGTCAATGGCATCTTCCGCCTATCTATAGATACCAAACTAATTTGTCCATTTTGTATTAATGTTGTAAGAGTTCTGCTTTTAAATATAATTGAAGTCCCTTGGCAAAAGTTGAGGTTTTGATCGAGGTGGAACTACATTGAGGGGCGCGACTGTTCTGCGGCCCTGTTGTGGGCTTCAAATGTGGGCTTCAAAGAAGGACTCTTGGGTCCTGCATTTATCTCTAGCCAGTAGTTGCCTCAATACCATTCTGGATTCCTCGCATTTCTACATCCCAAAACAAAGAGCAAAGAACAATACAGCACAGGAACAGGCCCTTTGACCCTCCAAGCCTGCGCCACTAAATTTTGCGCTTCCATATTAAAACTGTTTTCACCTACATAATCCATATCCCTCTATTCCCTTCCTGTTGAGGTGTTTGTTCAGGTGCTTCTTGAATGCTGCTATTGTGTCTGCTTCCACCACCTCCTCTGGCAGCACGTTCCAGGCACTCACCACCCTTTGTGTGAAACACTTGCCTTGTACATCTCTTTTAGACATCCTCCCCCTTGCACTTTGAATCTGTGTTCCCTAGTAATTGACCCCTGGGAAAAAGCCTCATACTTTCCACTCTATCCATGCTATTCACAATCTTTTAACTACTATCAGGTCACCCCTCAATCTCCTACGTTCCCGTGAAAACAAACTCAGTCTGTCCAACCTTGCTTCATAGCTAAAATCCCCCATACCAGGCGACATCTTGGTAAATCTCTTCTGTACCCGCTCCAGAGTACCTACATCTTTCTGGTAGTGTGTTGACTGGAACTGTACGCAATATTCCAAGTGTGGCCAAACTAAAGTTCTATAACGCTGCAGCATAACTTGTCTATCCTTATACTCAATGCCCCTTCCAATGAAGGCAAGTATGCCATAAGCCTTTATTTACTACCTTGTCTACCAGAAATATTTGGAATTATCATCTAAATTAGATGAAATATTTTTTAGTCATGGGATGTTATTTTCATGAGTATTTGTTTAGAAAATAGCCAAAGTTTTTTGCCTTTGCTTTTCTTTCTCTAGGAATCCCTCTACGCTGTTACGAAAACAACAGTTTCAGCCTTTACCTGAACAGCCAGTTTGGAAATTTCTCAGAGTTTCTAACTCTGTCTGACGTGTCATCGTTTGTTCCTTCTAACCGTACAGTGGAGGTAAAATCAATAACGATAACTCTAAAGACAAGCGTCAGAAGTTGGGGTTGTGGTTTCAATTGGTAAACATGTGAAAGTGCCTACTTTCAGTTTAACCATGACACTTCGAAGATTGATCAAGTAAAGCATGCAGTCTTTAATTATAATATGCAAACCGAAGTGTCAGGAACGTCGTGGAATCCCTACAGTGTGGAAACAGGCCATTCTACCTGTTGTGTCTACATTGACCCTCTGAGGAGCATCACAACCAGACCTAACCCCAGCCCTGTCGCTGTAACCCTGCATGGCCATGTAATCCATGGCCAGTCCACCCAAGTCTGCACACCTTTGGGCTGTGGGAGGTAACCCACACAGACACTGGGCAAATGTGTAAACTCCACACAAGCAAGATGCCTGAGGGTAAAATCGAACCTGGGTCCCTGATGCTGTAAGGCAGCAGTGTTAACCACAGGGGCAACAATCAGTGGCAAGAAACTAAGAATTGCCAAATTCAACAGGTTTTGGCAGTTGGCTGAGGGTGTAAAGGAGCAGATGTGCTTTTCACTCCTGTCCACCAAAGTTAATCTTTAAGCAAGCAGCCTTCCCCTGCCCCTGATCTGCTCCCTGCCTGTGATCTGCTGACTATCCAACATGCCTCAATGGTGCTGACACTGGTCCTACAGCTCCTAACGTTTGCAGTTTGCCCCTAGCAGCTGGCCTGCTGGGTGTAAAGTGAAGGTAAAACAGTGAGTTCCTGTAGCTGAATTTAGCTGCCCTTCCCGCATTTCCTCAAATGTCTGTCCTCAACTCCTCTCCACTTTACAATAAATATTGGCACCAGTGTCATTTCACTTGTACAGGGACGCTGTTTTCCATTTTATATAATAAAATATATTACAGAGTAAAGAAACCACTTGATGCCTTTTTAAACCTGTCCTCTGTATCATGTTTAATTTCCTGAATGAGAGAATGAAGATTCTATCTTTATCTTTTTATAGCCAACTATTAAATAACAAGGACAACGAATAATGCATCATGCAAAGAGTGACTGCAGTTGGATGTGTATTTGATATTTTGAATATCATGTTAATATAAAAATCCTATTATAAGCATCATTGTGCAGGTCATTAGAAGTTTGTACAATTAATATTTATTGAAAATCTACAGATACTGTAAAAATGATCTTGCCCCATCAAGCCCCACAACTCACCCATCACCATCACCACTGCCACCACTCCCCACATACAACTGACCCAAATAACCTTGAGATTGTACTAATTAGGTTCTAATTCAAGTTTCCACTTAAAGAATTTGCATAATGACTAGTGCAAAGTCTTTCATGAACTGCGGCAAACAGGCAGTGAAGTAAAGTGTAATTGTTTACTCCGTATTAACAAATATTCATGATGTATATAAGAGTGGTAATCTGGTGCCATTTATTCTAAACCAGCTCAAAATGTGTCTACCCATGAAAAACACAAGTTTCTGATCCCTCATAAACTAAATCTGAAGTCATTGAAAATCTCTGTTTTTAGAGAAAGCTATGTTGAACAATATATTACTTGCGCTGTTGATTAGATTTTTGATGTCTAATAGAGGCAGAGATCTTTTGAGGCTTGACAGGCCATCCAAGATCTTAAAGCATGATCTTGATGAGTTAAAGTTTTGCATTACCATCCCTTCGGTGGGTTTTGCAGTAAGTTCATTATAATAGATGGTAGCTGTGCCTGTGTGTGCCTAGGAAAGCTAGTGCAATCCGATAAGCTTTAGTCCAACCCATCCACGCTAACCAGATATCCTAAATTAATCTTGTCCCATTTGCCTGTATTTGGCCCAAAACCTCTAAACCCCTCCTATTCATGTACCCATCTTGTGGATGGGGTTTCATCTGAGTGAATATAATATTGAACAAGTTTGAAAAACATAGACATAGACATTGGGCATTACTCAATTTTGTTTTGCATTTCCCATTTTTTCCACTGGTTCAGCTGATTCTGCTCAGAGTGTGCCGACATTACAGGCTAAAAGAGAAGAAATTTTATCTCATCAATTGTTTAAGAAAAGCACAATATTTCCACCTAGCTTAGATTTTTGTTCGAGTAATTTATGACAATGACTTGTTTCTATGGAGAATATATTGGTTTGTTTAACTTCTGGCAAAATCTTTACTCCTACTTTTATATCGTATATCTTAGAAAGGTTAAGAATTTCCTTGTTGTGTTTTTACAGGTGTTTAATACTGCTGACCCCAGTGATTTTGCTGACTTGTTCAGCAGACCTGGATTCATTGATGACAATGACATTCTGAAAATGGTGCTAATGAATTATCAACCCATCCAGAATTTGGCAACGTTTGTAGATCAGTTCAATCTAAAGACACAAAATGTGAGTTGCTGGTGTTACTTAAACCTTTAGAATCATAGGAATACTCTGTAAAGTTTTGTCCTCCTTGCTTACTTTCATTGGAGGTAGTTCAGAGATGGCTGTTTCCTCAGATGAAGGAGTTGCCTTATGAAGAACAATTGAGCATATTGGGACTATGATTTGAAAAATGAGAAAATATCTTATTGAAAGATATAAAATTCTGAGAGAAGTGGAATGTTTGAGGGGATATGTTGAGAGAGGAATCTACAACTCGGGAGCACAGTTCCAAGATAAAGGATCTTTCTTCGAAGACAAGAGATACAGAGAAATCTCTCCACTGAAGGTTTGGAATTCTCTACTCCAGAGGGCGATGGAGGCTGAATCATCAAATATATTCACGCTGATTTGATTTTTGATGTCTAATAGAGGCAGAGATCTTTGAGGCTTGACAGGCCATCCAAGATCTTAAAGCATGGTCTTGATGAGTTAAAGTTTTACAGTACCCTTCCTTTGGGAATTCCTGCATCAGAGTTGAAGTGAAGAACTGGGAGAACCTCTGGAGGAGTTCAAGCCCATAGATGTGATCAAAGCACCTTAATGTTTTCCAACTTCATCTTTCTTACCTGTCTCACCTACGTTCATCTGTTAGAACAATTTCAGGTTAATTCCTAATGATTACAAGTGATGCAAGATGGAGATCAGAGTGCACTGAGCACAAAATCAAATCATGGAATAGTATTGTTTGAAATGAATCTCCAAATCTGGAGTTTTTGTCCCCTCACCCAGACAAGATCACATGAGCTTTTTTCCTGCACTTATGGACATTATAAAAAAGCTTTCATTGTCAAATGCGGATGTTGTGTTTGACTAACAAGCGATACAGATTTCAGAACCTTCAGGAATAAAGCCCAAATCAAATTCTAATATTAAGTATGTTTTAATATTCAGTAAGTAATATTAAATACATTGCGGGGAGGTGATGGCCTAGTGATATTATCACTGTTAATCCAGAGACTCAGGTAATGTTCCGGGGACCCAGGTTCAAATCCCAACATGGCAATTAGTGGAATTCCAATTTAATAAAACCAAAATCTGGAATTAAAAAACTACTGATGACCATGAATCCATTGTCAGAAAAAATCATCTGGTTCACTAATGTCCTTTAGCAAAGGAAACTGCCATCTTGGTCTGGCCTGTATGTGAGTCCAGACCCGCAGCAAAGTGGTTGACTCCTAACTGTCCTCTGGGTAATTGGGAGAGCCAGAGCTGCCCACATCCCATGGTGAATAAAATAAAAATCTGAGAATGGTAATGAACCACCAAAAATATCACAGCCTAGATATTAGTAAATAACCAAGAGGAGCATGTTGCATTAGGTATCAGTTCTAAAAGTGTTAATGTTGTATTATTGTAATGATGTCACACAGTGATGGCAGTTAAGCTGGGCAGGAGTACCTGAAGAGAGCAACTGTGTTGCGTATTCTGAAGACAAATGTCCACTCAGAAGCTGGTAAGAGGCACGAGGGAGAAGAGTGCTGATAGTCAAAAAGAGAGAAAAACCAACCACACTTAGAAAATGACAAAGATCTCAAGTGAAGGATACTCAGCAGGGAGTAAGTGAATGGTCCAGATGTAAACAAAAACAAAAATTGCTGGAAAAGCTCAACAGATCTGGCAGCATCTGTGCAGAGATATCAGAGTTAATGTTTCTGGTTCAGTGACCCTTCATCAGAATTGATTGTCACAAGGAAAAATTTGGTATATTTGCTGAAGGTGGAATTAGGGGGAGGGGAATGGAATTTAATAAGTGGAGATGGAGCCCAGCGAGAGATTGGGCAAAGACTGGGTAAAGATCAGTCTGGGAGAATGAATAGCTGCTAATGTGAACCATGAGAGGCTGACAATTGGTTAGTTGTGGTAACACTCCATGTAATGACACAGCCTGATATGTGGGGGTTGTGGTACGGACATGTGAAAGATGCTCAGGCCCTAAAATTATTGAACTCAATATAGAGTTCCCAAGTGGAAACTAAGGTGCTGTTCTTCCAGCTTGCACTGAGCTTTGCTGGAGCACTGCAGTAAGTTTGAGATGATTGCCAGTGAAGATGTTGGTGTGCTGAAATGGTAAGCAACTGGAAGCTCAGGGTCTTTTTTGTGGACAAAATGTAGCTATTCTGCAATGCAGTCATCCAGTCTTTGCTTTGTCTCCTCAATGTAGAGAAGAACACATTGTGAATAGTGAATACGGGAGACTCAATTGTACGAACTGCAGGTAAATCGCTGCTTCACCTGGAAGGGGAGGTCTGGACCCTGGATAGTGAGGAAGGATGAAGTAAACAGGCAGATGTTACACCCTCTGTAGTTGTAGGGGAAGGTGCCTTAGGCTGTGGTGGGTGTGGAGGAAGAGTGGATCAGGGTGTACCAGAGGGAATGGTCATTGCGGAAGGCTTAAAAATGTGTTGCTGGAAAAGCGCAGCAGGTCAGGCAGCATCAAAGGAACAGGAGAATCGACGTTTCGGGCATAAGCCCTTCTTCAGGAATGAGGAGGGTGTGCCAAGCAGGCTAAGATAAAAGGTAGGGAGGAGGGAGTTGGGGGAGGGGTGCTGGGAATACGATAGGTGGAAGGAGGTTAAGGTGAGGGTGATAGGCCGGAGAGGGGGTGGGGGCGGAGAGGTTGGGAAGAAGATTGCGGAAGGCTGACAAGGAAGGAGAGGGAATATGCTGGAGGTGACAGAAATGGCAGCTAATGACTCTTTGGTTGTTGATGCTGGTAGGGTGCTAAGTGAGGATCAGAGAGACCCTATCTCAGTTGTGGGAGGGAAGAGGGCTGAAGTGCAGACGATGTGTCGGACACAGCTGAGGTCCCTGTTGAACATGGTGCTGGGGAATGCTCGGTTTAGGAAAAGTCCATAGGAAGTAATTTATATACCACAAATGCAGTGTTGGAGCCACCTGTTTCATCATTTTTTGGAGCGGCTCAGTGATGAGCACTGTTGCCTCACAGCTCTAGGTCCAGGTCCCGTCTTGGGCGATAGTCTGTGTGGAGTTTGCACATTCTCCCCATGCCTGCGTGGGTTTCCTCCAAGTGCATCAGTTTCCTCCCACAGTCCAAAGGTGTGCAGGTCAGGTGAATTGCCCATAGTGTTCAGGGATCTATAGGACAGGTGCATTGGTCGGGGTATATACAGGGTGACCCGCGGTTTACTGCGAGCGGAACATATTATAGGGAACATTTTGGAACCAAGGACCAGGAAGCTGCCAGGAAGCTGCCAGGAAGGTATGTTTCCCATTTAATTGAATAGGTTCGCTCCTTTCCGCAGTTTCGGGTTTCTGTGGTAGGTCCTGGTACATATCCCCCATGGGTAAGGGGGGACCACTGTGTAGGATAATAGGGTAAAGGAATGGGTCTGGGTGGGTTGGTGTGGACTTGTTGGGCTAAAGGGCCTGTTTCCACACTGTAGGGATTCTACGATTCTATGATTTATCTTTCTCAAATGGTAACAAATCTTTGATTTTTATTTTTTATTTTTCAGGAGAACTTGACAGATGCTAACCAAGCTGCCATCATTGAGGGTCTGTGGCCACAGTTTGTTAACAGCCTGTCTATACTCAATGACTCAGAGCAAGATGTATGGCTTAATGTCAGACTAAGTCCTTATCTGTCTTTCCTTACCACTGACCTCCTGGTTTCCAACAATACGCTTGAAGTCCAGTGCCTCCCTTACAGGAAAATGTAAATATATTCACATTTCTTATTATCTGTTCTCACATTGTTCAATTACACTATTATTCTGTTAAGTTGTTCACAAATAGCAGTTTAATCTTTATGATGTCATTAAAGTTGCAATCAAATCATTTTCACAATTAAATCATTGCTAGTTAGCTTGAATAATGCTAGACACATAATAAATGAGTTTAAATAGCTACATGTGATATGGAGAGGGTGCAGAGGAGGTACACTAGGTTGATTCCAGAGTTGAGAGGGCAGCTTATGAGGAGAGGTTGAGTAGACTGGGACTATACTCGTTGGAATTTAGAAGAATGAGGTGGATCTTACTGAAAATTTTAAAATTATGAAGAGAATAGATAAGGTAGAAGCAGGGAGGCTGTTTCCGCAGGTGAGTAAAACTAGAACGAGGGGACATTACCTCAAAATAAGGGGGAGCAGATTTAGGACTGAGTTGAGGCGGAACTTCTTTACCCAAAGGGTTATGAATCTGTGGGATTCCCTGCCCAGTGAAGCAGTTAAGGCTACCTCATTGAATGTTTTTAAGGCAAAGGTAGATTTATGAACAGTAAAGGAATTAAGGGTTATGGTGAGCAGGGTAAGTGGGGCTGAGTCCATGAAAAGATGAGTCATGATCTTATTGAATGGCGGAGCAGACTCGAGGGGCCAGATGGCCTACTTCTCTTATTTCTTCTGTTCTTACATTCTTATGTACTGCATTCAGTAACTAGGTTATATATGTGTCCAACAAGAATTGAAGCCATTGATTGCCATGATTTAGTTAATGTTGAATTTATTTATGATCCAGTTTAAGTGTATGCAGCAACAAGATCACTTACTATCTCTCTGATTACAAATAATTGATTTCCATGCACAGTAATATATATACTCCTGATCTAAGAAAAATATTGGTTTACATTTTCAATACTGATTCTACTAAATAAATTTCTGGTCTACTCTATTTCAACAGTTGAAGTCAATTGGTCTGATGTAGAAAAATCTTAATAAGAAAAGCAAAAGGTTCATCTCATTTATCTACCAATTCATTCATGGGATGTGGGTGTAATTGGCTGGGCTATCACTTATTGCCTGGCCCTAGTTGCCCCTTGAGAAGGTGATGGTGAGCTGCCTTCTTGAACTGCTGCAGTCCATGTACTGATGACCCACAATGATTTTAGCGATGGAATTCCAAGGTTTTGACCCACGGACAGTGAAAGAACAGTGATGCATTTCCAAGTCAGGATTGTGAGTGCCATGGCGGGGAACTTAAAGTTGTGGTATTCCCATGTATCTGTCCTGGTCCTTCTAGATGGAAGTGGTCATGGGTTTGGTAGGTGCTGTCCAAGGATCTTTATGCAGTACGTCTTATTGATAATGCACCGGATATAAAATTGAGTTGTTGATGAACTTAAAAATCAATCTCTATTAATTAAGACACAAAAGGAACATCTTTCAAATTACTTTTTAAAATATCTTAATTTCTCACTTTTGAGAAGAAATGCAAGTTGAGTATTGCTGACATTTGGTTACATGCTCATTGATCGATTGATCAGTCATTAGTTGTTATAATACAACCCTGTTTAAAATTTCTGAACCACTTTGATCTTTGCATGCTTGTCATTTTTACACATGGTAAGCATGCAATTTCTGAGTTACATTTTCAGAGCAATCGCATTATGTGAATTGCAATATGGAGAAAGTCACAGTTTTTTCAGAATATTATCTCTTTTTTATTCTGTCATCAAATGTTATGAAGGTGTAGGTGTTTCCTTTACCGTTAAGAGAGAGAGGAAGCTAGCAAGGACTGAAAGCACAGAATGTGCTGAACAATTTTAAAATGTAACATTTTTTTGAAACAATTAGCTAGAGTTGCGTTGCCATGGAACAAAAACAAATTCAAGTTCAGCCATTTAGTTTAAATTATGCCCCAGATACCAAAATCCAAAGGAATTTGAATTTTACTGTTTGGGATGACAACAAACCAATGAAATGATCTGATGTCTTGGGGTATAAACTGGACATTTTGAACAGTTAGAGAGAGAACAGCAAAGAAAGGCCAAGCACCGACATCTGCCAGCAAGATAGCTCTCTGAAAGGTACCTGTCCTTAAGAAATTTGTGCAGCAAAACCCCAAAGCTGACCTAGAGAAATCCACAGGGAACCTTTTGATACCCAAAGATGACAACTGGGTTTGAAAGGCATTTGCTGTAAATTTAAGAGGGAATTTATTGGGCCAGTTTTCGAGAGTGGGAGGTAAAAGATAGATGTAAGAGAAAGGAGTTGTACGTAGTTGTTGTTTTGATTATCTCTTTTGGATTTAAAGAATAAAATTGTTAATTTTTACTTTAAATAGTCAGATCTCAGATAGTTCTTTGCCTCTCGAAATTTAACAGATTATGGCGCGAGGTGAGCTTCCCTGTCAGTTGGGTTTAAATTAGCAGAGAGGTTTACACGGTGTTATAACAAAATGTTACTGGATAAAGGTAACATCACTGCTTCTATCTCTGTCAACTCCGTTATCATCTCAGGCGTGAATGGTGAAAGTGGTGAAAATAAAATTATAATTTTATTAATTATAATTATTAAAATATTGCATTCCACATTTAGTGTGAGAACTCTGAGTGCTCGTTACAGTGACTTAACATCAGAAAAGCAGAACGAAATCTATAATGGGATCAATGTGTATCTGCAACAAGGTAATGTCACCTGCTTGTTTTATAACATGATTCGTATGGAGAAAAAGTGTGATGTTGGAAATATTGTTCAGTAAATGGAGTATATCCATAAAATGCTAATGTTAACAATCCAGCTTATAATTTCTGAGGTATATTGTAAGGGTGCAAGCAGATAGGTTAGTTTATATTGCAAAGCTCTAACACAGTGAGAGTTTAAAATTACTGCCAATTTGGCCACACAGCAATTATAGATCAATACTTAGCAATATTTCCTAGTATTTTATTGGGCTTTGTCTTGTCTAGGTAAAATGGAGTTATATTTTATTTCGTCAGCGATAAAGACTTTGGTTCAATACAATATACACACGCTTATGAATATCATTTAGTTATACTCAAAATTGAATATTTCCACAATGTTTCCACAAAGAAGTAAATAACATTCAAGCTTGTGTTATTCATTCAAAAAATGACACTTACTGCCCATGACACTTGGGTCATACTCATCTGCAATATATTTCACATTAAGACCTCATTACTATCCAAGAAGGGATACAGCCAAGAAGCAAGGCTACTGTGTTCAGAGCAGCCTTCGATAAGACTGTTTCACTTAGCCTCAGCCCCTAGCATTTTGCTGTAGCCCTTCAGTTTTGTTCTCTGCTTTGGATAGTTATCCAGTTCTGTTTTGAAGCCCTAGATTTAATCTGCCTACACCATACTCTCAGGCATTACATTCCAGCTTCTAATAACTTATTGCATAAAAATAGCTTTCCATCGTGTCACTGTTGCTTCTTTTGGCAATCACTTTAAATCTTAATCATTGCGTTAACACAATCTTTCTCCCTACTTTATCTATTAAATTGCCTCTTAATCTTCTCTATCTCAAGGATATTGTCATAATTTCTCCAAATTATCCATTTAACTGAAATAGTTCATTCATGGAAGCATTTCTGTGAGATATTTCTGCAAATTCTCGAATTCCTTAACTCGCTTCTAAACGTTTGGTGCCCCAATTTACCAGTTAGAGTTGAATCAGTGTTTTAAGCTGTTTCATTATAACTTCTTTGCTTTTGTACTCATCTCCCTACTTATAAAATTGGCATCCTGCATGTTTTATTACGCACTTTCGCAGCCAGTTGTGCCACCTTTAGTGTTTTTGTACTATGATGAGGGAGGCACCCAGGAGAGACAATATTTGTACCTTGCTGATCATATCCCAGAGAAGGAGTAGGCATCTCACCTGACTATACCCAGCACTTTCCTTAACCATATCCCAAGCAGCTAAACTCTTTTTCTCTTGTCATACTTTGCAACTATTTTCATGAAAACAGCATATTTGACAGGTAACTCATCCCACCAAATAAAAATTCATGTCTTCTATTGTACTTACCTCCACGTCAGGAAATAAAATGGTGACTCACATTGATGATGTTCACATAACCCAAAGTTTAAAACAATAAACAGAACTGAGTTGTAAAAATTGTCATTATTGAACACTTGCCTGAAGTAATTTTTTTTTACAAATTGTGAAGCATCTCAACCATTTTTTTAAGAAAAGGTTTTGATTTCTACTATTCACCAGTGCCATAGCCAAAAATGTCCACCGTAGACCAAACCCAAGCATTGTCTACCAAATCAAGGCACCGACAGATGCATCCCTTAGTGCAACATTTTCTCATAACATTAATATACAAGTGTAGTAATTTTTGATCTGCTTGACACAAGACACTTGGAATAAAGGGAAACGTCCTTCCAAACAGATGTAGCCCTATCAAAACAGTTTGGGCAGAAGATTTTTTAAAAACTGCAGATTTTTATTCTTATGGATTGAAAGAAACAATTGATTTTTAATTTCTAAGGATGTGTTTACATCATTCTTAAATCATTGCTTTGTTTGCTTTGTCTAACAGAGCCCAAACCAAAATGCTATGATGTGAATGACCCAGTCTTGAACTCCACTGCCTGGTTTGCTCAATATCTGGGACTCTTCATGAATAACGTGACAGCATCTGATCTTGAGTCGTTCACCAGCAATGCGTCAATTGTACGTTATTCTCGATTTACTATTAAGATATGCTACCAAAAGTATTGAGTTCTAGGAAGATTGTCCTTCCCTCAATAGTGAGGTTTTCACTGACAGGGTGTCGTTATTTTCCAATAAAAAACCTATTCAGAGATGATATTACACACCCCTAGAGCAGGTGAGATTTGGATCCAGACCTTTTGACTGAATGAAAGGAAGGAACACTATCATTGTTGCAGAAACAAACGCTACCAGCTAATGATTGGGGTAAAGTTGTGCCACTCACCTTCCTTTTCATACTACGTCCAAGGGCCTGTTTGGTTAGCAATGATAGTGTTAATAAGAGCAGGCTCTGGTCTTTGTAGTTTATTGCATGGTAGCAATCGATGTAAGTTACATTGGCCAGTTCGCCTTAATAATTTTGTCTATCAGCAATCAGATATGACTAACCCCACTGGAATCACAAGCTACATTCCCGATTGTCCACCCAAAACTCATCAGATTGAGAACACGCGTGCTGCAGTGTCCAACATTAACCCTTTCAAAATCAGCACTTTATACAACAGGGCAATTTGGAATGGGCAAAAAGTTCTGGCCTACCCAACATCCCAAGAATGAAGAAAGCACTTTATGACTGAAGAATTAACTTTGTTAAGAATACAATAGTTGAGTGAATGGAGAATACAGGGATATTTGCGATACAACACAACATTGGTCAGGCAAAATGACCTGTATCACTTATGCAATTTCCATGACTGGTGATTAATGCAACGTACTAGCGTTCTAACATTTTAGTTTTGACACATGTAGCATCAGCAACTTTTTGTGATTCAATAAAATGCATATTTGGCGGTAAAGTATTTCTCATTCCATCAATATGCTTTGTGCAGCTTCAAGACTTCGCAGCAAACCCTGAGAACCTGCTACTCCTAAAGAATTTGACATTACCCGTTGAAATCTCAAAGCTCTATCTTACTTTCCTGGTGAATGGCAACCAAAACATTGATGTCCTGAGGTATGTGTTCAACAGATAATGTTTTTGCATAATCATGAGTGATTGAATATGGTTTGAAAGCATGCACATTGTTCAAAAATGTTTTTAGTTACATTTGTGCTGCTAAAAACCCATAAACTTTATCAATATGAACTTTACCTAAACATTAAATAACAACAATCTTCTGTATGCGCATTTGGTTGAGGTTTGTAAAGAAACATCCAAATTAGACTTTTCAATGCCCACTTCAAACTCATGACATTAAATCATACACTTAGCTGCACTGTGCAGACAGAACATAGCCTCAATTCTGTGGGAAAAAACTGCACCAATTCGTTATTAATAATATAGTCCAATGTTGCCTGATTCACAGGGAGAGGACATCACAAAATTATTGTCTTTTTGTTGGATAGTGTGGGATTACCTAGGACCATTGTGACAATTGGCAATAGTTAATTCATGCTATCATCTTTATTCTCAGCTGATGGTAGCATTGAGAGCCTGGGCTATTTAATGCTTTAAATTAATGACCGTATTGCAGACTGCAGTCCTAAAGGTCATTCATCATCAAGGGAAATTTATCCCAAATGCACAACGTTGCTTTTTTGGTTTTTGCAAGGTTTCTGAAGGTTTGTAGCTCAGGTTGAGGTTTAGGGTGTAGGTTTTGCTCGCTGAGCTGTAGGTTTGATATCCAGACGTTTCATTACCTGGCTAGGTAACATCATCAGTGGCGACCTCCAAGTGAGGCAAAGCTGTTGTCTCCTGCTTTCTATTTATATCTCTCTCCTGGATGGGGTTCCTGGGGTTTGTGGTGATGTCATTTCCTGTTTGTTTTTTGAGGGGTTGATAGATGATATCTAGATCTATGTGTTTCTTTATAGCATTGTGGTTGGAGTGCCAGGCCTCTAGGAATTCTCTGGCATGTCTTTGCTTAGCCTGTCCCAGGATTGATGTGTTGTCCCAGTTGAAATGGTGTTTTTTTTCATCCGTGTGTAGGGCTACGAGGGAGAGAGGGTCGTGTCTTCTTGTGGCTAGCTGGTGTTCGTGTATCCTGGTGGCTAACTTTCTTCCTGTTTGTCCTACGTAGTGTTTGTGGC
>NC_057730.1:14736345-14787570 GCF_004010195.1 Chiloscyllium plagiosum
GAAGTTCGTCTGTGCTGCAGTGTGAGGTGGCTCATTGGAATAGTGTTCTGATACAGCTTTGTTTATGTGTGTTGGGATGGTTGCTGGTGTAGTTGAGTATTTGGTCAGTGTTTGTCGGTTTTCTGTATACGCAGGTTTGTAGTTCTCCGTTGTCCTTTCTTTCAACTGTGACGTCCAGGAATGTGAGTTTGTTGTTGGTTTCTTCCTCCTTGGTGAACTTTATGCCAGTGAGTGCGTTGTTGATGATGCTAAATGTCTCTTCTATCTTGTTTCGTTTTGTGATGACAAAGGTGTCATCTACGTAGCGAACCCAGATTTTTGGTATCCTGTTCTCATCATTGTAAATGATGTGAAGGTGCAAATGTTGGAATTAGATAGTCAAAGTCAGAAATTGCACAACACCAGGTTATAGTCAAGCAGGTTTATTTGAAATCACAAGCTTTCAGAGCGCTGCTTGTTTGTCTGGTGAAGTGACTTCACCAGTGCTCTGAAAACCTGTGGTTTCAAATAAACCTGTTGGACTATAACCTGGTGTCATGTGACTTCTGACTTCATCATTGTAAGTGTTCAATCTATTAATTATTGTCTTTGCAGCTAGGATCTAATCTGCATAAATAACTTTTAAAAAGGGCATTTAGTTTTATAGTTTGTACCTGAGTTGATGACTGCTTAGGATTAATCAGCTTTGGAATAAATCAAGTGTAGAACAGCGGTTTCAAAGTAACTACAATGTTTATGTTGATTCTTCGTAAATATACGGATGTGGATTCCTGATAATTATTTATGAGTATGAAATACCTACCAATAAACCTCTGGTATTTGCTTGTAGCATTCCAGATTCTCTTATTTGCTTCGCTGCTGGCACAGACATATTTGAATCCTTGAGTGGAGAGCAGTCCTTGTCTGTCATTGAAAGGGTAAACCAAGTCTGTGGGTTCAACACATCGTCCAATGAAACATTATCTCAAACAACTGATGAACAGATCAAGGTAATAAAATAATCTTCAAAAGCTCAAGGAAAATAATTCAATACACTTGTACCACTGCACAGATTGTATGTATATCTGTTGTTTGGCACAGTCATGTTCAAACGCTAGGAGGCATTCCACTTTTTGTACTAAGCATTGAGTCATAGAGTCACGCACTTGATAATACACCCTTTGATGGCTGATCCACCTAACCTGCGCATCTTTGGACTGTGGGAGGAAACCAGAGCACCCAGACAAAACTCACACAGACACTCTCAATGAGTGTAAGCAAAATATATAGTTAAAAATTAAAATGAATTTTGATGACTTTCAAGCAATTAATTGTGATCTCCTTGCAAGACCTCCTAATTTCCTGAGACTACAGATTGAAAACATGTTGGTATGAAGTTAGCCAAGTAATTGGTATTCCCTTGCACCATAGTATTAGATGGGAGTGGGATAGAAAGGCCACATTAACTGATGGTCAAAGGAAGCTCTTGAAATATCTTGAAAAATTGAATTGCAACTATTATCAACCAAAGTTAGTTGAACCAAATACTGTACCTAATCTTTCACTTAGCTACTGAATTTCTCTTCAACCGTGTCCAACTTTAAGTGTGTTCCTTGTTTCTTATTTTTCTGCAGCTTTCAAAATCATTAGTGAGTAGAATCAGCAACTTTTCGGCCAGCACTCTAAATAGTTTGCAGCAAACAGCAGTCGGACTCTCAGTGTCACAGATTGAAGAAACTGACGCAAATAATTTTAAGGCATCTCTGCCAAGTTTGAGTTCTGTCAGAGGATGGAACCGTGGCCAAGCCAATTCCATTGTGTCCAAGTTATCCATTAGTGGTGTAGAGGTAAGGACTGAGTTAACAAGGAACTAAAATTTTATAATCATACTCTATTCTGAAATACATGTGGGAATTTGATATGTAATTACAGTAAGATGTACTAAAAAAAAGTAGTTTAATACAAGAGGTTATTCCAGAATTGCATTATACCCAACGCACACTTTAAAAGTTCACACTTTAGATACAGCGTTCCTTATTCGCCCAATTGCGTTACAGCCAATTTGCATTAGCAAAAAACGTGCTATAGCAGAATTGACTGTATATTGAGAAATGTTTCAACTATCGAATGGTTTCCTGGGATCAAGGACCTGTAAGATTCCCTGCTCAGCTTAAAGACAGTGGAGGAAAGGATTTTGATGATTAGCATGTTTCTAGCAAAAGAAATATCACTCTATTCAGTCAGTTTTGTTTTGGTCATGAACTTGTTCGCAGTTGAAATTGGTGACTGGGATATGAATCAACCATTGTCACCAAGCAACACTTGTACTGGATAAGAGGTTTTCGAGATGTTTGGGACAAAGGGGTCGGGATTAGTGGTGTAAGGGTTGTTGTTGATTGGGGAGGCAAAGGCAGAAGAAATCTAAAGTTTTGTCTTCCACGCTTAGTTTAAAGTTAGTTGGCTGTGTTTTGTTTCATGGTTTTGAATTCATTCTTTCCTTTTTCTTATGTTTATTAGCTCAATACCACAAACAATCTACTTGAACTTGGAACCTTGGTGCAAGGTGTTCCAAGCAGGGTTTTTGAAACTGTTGAACCCATAGTTCTTGTCAATGTGACTTCCAGTCCTACGTTTGTCAGAAATATTCTGGTAGCACCACAACCGACACAGCAGATTATTGTTCTCAAGGTAAATGTCATGCGTATCAGTGGTCTAAGGAAAATCAAATTACTGTCATTGCCTGTATCTGTACATTGTGTTTACTTAAGTACGGGAAGCTTTAACACTGTTGAGTCCAGCTTACAGAATACAGTGTATTTCTTAAATTACACTGCTTTTCATTTGAATCCAGGTTTTGCAGACTGAAATTAATCCATTAAGAGCAGTGCGGAAGATTCCAAATGAACTCGTTCATCAGATCTCACGTGTGCACCTGACATCAGACCTCAGTCTTAATGATGTCAATAATAAACAGTGGGTGCCACAACAAGTAAGGAATCATATTCTTCATTTATTCATGTGACACAGTCAGAATAAATCTGTTTGGAAATTATTTAACTTGCAGTGGTCACGTGTGCAGTATTCCCCTTGCTAATTTGTGTAATGGGAATTTATCGGAGTCAATGTGTTGAGAATTCAGAATGAGCTGAGAGAGACTAAATGAAAGTTTGACCAATTTCCCCAAGTGTAAGGATTAAATCACTAATGAATAAGCATGGAATTATACTAGAGTGTGCTTTTTAACTGTTTTCATTTCTATGTCTGACTATTAATGATACAGTTTCCTAAAAGCTCAGTAATACATTTTCATAACTTTCCCTTCTTAGGCTTCTGTATTCTTTGAAAACATTGTAAGAAAAAATAATGATTACATCAGGTAAGTAATTAATAGCTGACTGTTCATCTGTCCAAAATGCTTTTCTTCATTCATATATCTGTCTGGGTCTGGCTTCCTCACTATTGATGTAATTGTTTATATTCGTACAAAGGAATATATTCCATATGGAGTAACATATACCTTTTAAAAATATCAGAATAGTGTTTAATTAGATAATTATTAAATGGTTGATTTTTTGTCACTGTTAATTATGAATTAATTTAGCAAGGAATTAATGTATTTGCAATGATCCTGTTGTAATCTTTTATGCTACATAATAACTGAAGTAGTTTTATTTTTTCATCTGTAAAATATATTTTAATCACACAAATATTTATTATCTCCAGAAATAGACCAATTCCAAATTTGCTTTATGCTGCTCTTTGAATGTGTAAAGAAGCCTTCGTGCTGCAATCAAACCTTGTTTCAATAATTATCTCTTCCAATGTTCCATCCTTGGGAACAGAGTTGAGTCAGGTATAATTCCAACCAGTCGAAAATGAGGACTGCAGATGCTGGAGACTAGAGTCGAGGTTATGATGCTGGAAAAGCACAGCAGGTCAGGCAACATCCGAGGAGCAGGAGAATCGGCTTCCTGATGAAGGGCTTTTGCCTGAAATGTACATTCTTCTGCTCCTTGGATAATTCCAACCAGTGCAGAGTTTTCTTTCTGTACCCCATAGACTCTAAATTTTGTTCAGTTTCCTTAATACCACGTTCCATCAAATGCAGTGATGTGAATGTACCAGTATTGCCAGTACGAATACAAACAGAGGTCACCCGACAATAGGTTATGGTCCAATGGATTTATTTGAAATCACAAGCTTTCAGAGTGCTGCTCATTCGTCAGGTCATGTGGAAAGAAGCGCACAGGCACAGACAGAGAGATAATGGCAGAATAATTCCAGGTAATTAAGAGTGTCAACAGATAAGTGCAAATATTGAGAGTGGAGTATTGACAGGCTGAATAACGAGTCTTTGCAGGTGATCAAAAGTGTCAAACGGTGTGAGTGAAGTGTCAACAGTTGAATAGCAAGTGAAGGAATGACCTATGAATGGATTAATTAAGGCAAAGAGATAATTACAAACGATCACAAATAAGATGGTGCTAGATACAAACCAAATGGCAGGAATAATATGAGTATGTACCTCTCCGTCTCTATATTCTGTGCCTATGCGCTTCCCTCGACTTCACCTGATGAAAGAGCAGTGCTTTTAAACCTGCTGATTTTAAATAAACCTGTAGGACTATTGTTGTGGTGTCATGTGGCTTCTGAGTCAGTCAAATTTGGCCTTGATATCAAGGGCTGTCACTCTTATGTTATCTTAGAATTCAGTTCTTTTACCCATGTTCAAATTAAGGCTACAATGAGGTCAGCAGCTTGTAGCTAAATCCAAACTGAGTTTCATTAAGCAGACTATTGAAAAGCAAGTGTTCTTTAATGGCACACTTGATGACCCACCATCACTTTACATATTATCAAGGGTGGAATGTTGGGGCAGTGTTTGACTGGATTATATTTGACTTGCTTTTTGAGTACAGGACATACCTGGGCAATTTTCCACATTGTCAGATGGATACCAGTGTTGTAGCTGTACTGGAACAGCTAGGCTAGGGGTGTGGCAAGTTCTGGAGCACAAGACTTCAGGCCTGTTGGCAGAATGTTGTCAGGACCCATAGCGTGTGCCTTCAGCCTATTCTTATACCACATGGAGTGGATCAAATCTGCTGGAAGCCAGCCTCTCTGATGCCGGAGACCTGCCGAGGAAGCCAGGTTGGATCATCCATCTTGGGAGTTCTCGCTGAAGATCATTGCAAATTATTTCATCGTATCTTTTGCACTGATGTGTTGGGCTCTCCTATCATAGAGGATGGGGATGATCAATATTCAACTTCCATCATTTGCTTTTTATACCCAAGATCTTCACAGACTGAAGTGACTTTTCAAAAAGGACAAAGCTGATCTAAAGATAGATCGAGTCAGGTCTGGGGAATCCAAACAGAACGCACTAAACCAGCTGCAATGAAGTGATCATTTCATCCAAAGACCATGAAACCAGATAACTAAGTCAACAATAAGAAATTTGCATTCTGTTTAATTCACTTTTCCAAAATAGGTTCATATATTGGGAATTTAATGCAGAGTTTGTCAACAATCACTCTCTAATGAGTATAATTGTCCACCCAGGAAATTCTATTACAAGAGTCATGGGTTCTGTGGGTCCTCATGTGGCTGATAAGCTGGATCATAGAGCCACATCTCGCACCATAGTTTGGCAGGTAGTTTCCAGGAAATGCAATTTTCTTTAGCCTGGAGATCACTGGCATTCCCTTCTCTGCCACCTTCTCCATTATGCTCAAAGAATTGCCTCCCTTCACAGAGGAGATGCCTCCCACTTGTTGACATCAATGTTGCATTTCTTGAGGGAGTCTTTGAAATGCTTCTTCTGTCGTCCTCTCATCAGCTGGGCAATGACTTGCTTTGGAAATTGGAACTCAGGTATCCTCAGGATGTGAGCGGCCTAGCAGATTTGGTTTCAAATGTTGGTGCTATTGGCTCATTGAAGGACACTGATGCTAGTACTGTCTGTCCTCTCAAGTGATGCAGAGAATCCGTCTCAAACAGTGTTGATGGTACTTCTCTGGGCTTTTGAGATAGCATCTATACATGATCCAAATTTGAAGCCATAGAAGAATTGGAAGGATGACTGCCTCATACATGTGGATCATGGTATCAACACAGATGTTGATCCTTAGGCATCCAAAGGCAGTGTTCAAAGATTGGATACAATTCTGGATCTCTGCAACAATATCAGGCTTAGTTAAACAGTAGCTCTCTATGTCGGGGAAATGTTCCACATTTGGGTGGATTTAGCTGCTGATCTTAATGTATCGATAGACTGAAACCTGCTCTGGGACAGTTTGATACACATCTGAGTCGTCTTCACTATCTTTCGGTATTGCGAAGTTTTCAGCCTGGGAAAAACAATGAAACTGTAATCCGGAGTAAACAAACAAACAATATTTCAGTTCCTGGCTTGGCCGAGCAGAGAGAGAGAGAAAGCTATGGATTCACAGCAACAGAACCTGGAAGGCATTTTCTCTTTGGTCTGTTTTATGCTTTATGTCTGCGAAAAGTAAAATTTGTAGGATCCTGGATTTCTTGGATGATGGTTGTTTTCACAAATTGATTCTTTGCTGGGCAGTTTTTTGGAGAGCTAAGTCATAAAGCAGACCAAAAAGAAAAAGCCTTCCAGGTTCTGTTGCTATGAATCCATTTTTTTTCTCTCTCTTGGCCAAGCCAGGAACTGAAATATAATGTGTTTGCTTATTCCCAATTATAGTTTCTTTGCTTTCCCAGGCTGAAAACTCTGCAATACTGAAGAATAGTGAAGAAGACTCAGATGTGTATCAAATTGTCCCAGGGCAGGTTTCATTCCAAAGATGTGCAGGTCAGGTGAATTGGCCATGCTAAATTGCCCATAGTGTTAGGGAAATGGGTCTGGGTGGGTTACTCTTCGGAGGATCGGTGTGGACTGGTTGGGCCGAAGGGCCTGTTTCCACACTGTAGGGAGTCTAATCTAATCTATCTATCCATTAAGATCAGCAGAGAAATCTGCTGAGGAAATAATACAACAATCAAATGGCCATGGACTCAGCTTTCACTCTCACAACTCAAGAACTCTAAGAAATTTAAGCTAGTTTGCCCTTATCCTCATGTTTGGACAGGACACCGTCCTTCTTTTTAAATGTATTGACCATAAATGAGCTCAAAATTGTGTTTATTGCTGTATTATTTTCTCAGGGTTGATAGTTAATAAAATTCCTCTTTCCTTTACTCAATGAACCCTTAGATTTGGCTCCCTCCTTTTCATCTAGTTAACCAAGTTTTACTTGGTGTGATAACTACATGGCAAAAATAAATTTTACAACTAATTTGTTATGACCAGTGGAGGTTATAAAGAGGGAACTGAAAACAAAATTGCTGGAGATCACAACGGGTCAAGCAGCATCAATAGAGAGAGAGAGCAAGCTAATATTTCGAGTCCAGATGACTTGTCATCAGAGCTAAAGTGAAGTGTGGAGGATACAGCATTAATGCTGTTGCGGGGGGGGGGAAGGGGAAGGGGGGGGAGGGGAAGGAGGAGGGGGGGGGGGGGGGGGGGGGGGGAAGGAGGAGGAGGAGGAGGAGGTGTGTGGGGACAGGGAGTGTGGTGATTAGAATCTGAGAAAGACAGAACAATAGTATGTTTAACTGCCAGACTGGAAAGAACAGACAATCCCCCTGGGGTGGGGGAAGGGGAGAAAGGGTGATTGAGAAACACAGCTGCTTGCTTGCATGCCCACTTGTCTGTCCGACAGATTGATTACACCTGAAACGTCGACTTCTCCACCTTCTGATGCTGCCTGGTCTGTTGTGTTATTCTAGCCTCCTGCCTGTCTATTTTGGATTCCAGCATCTGCAGTGTTTGTTGTCTCTCATCACTTGTCTGGCCTAGCTGCAATGCTCCACTGGCTCACAGCACAAACTGGAGGAACAGCATCTCATCTTCAGACTAGTCAGTTTACAACCTTCTGGGCTCAATATTGAGTTCAACACCTCCAATTGTGAATGCATTCCTTCCCTTTCTTTTAGCTTGCATGTTACATTCTCTGTCACCCTCTCTCCCCTCCCCCACTGTCTGTTCATTCTAGCCTGGCAGTTAGACACACCATTGTTCTGTCATTCTCACATTCTGATCACTTAATCTGAACTATCAACTTCCTTTCTCCCCCAGCACTCCAACCCACCCCCATTTTAGACTAAATGATACCCCCTTCACACTTCACTTCAATTCTGATGAAGAGTCACCTAGACATGAAATGTTAGCTTGCTCTATCTCCATGGAAGCTGTCTGACCCGCTGTGATCTCGCAGTTATTGCTTCCACCACATCATCCAGCATGGCCAGTAATTGACTCTTATAAAGAGGGAAGCAGATTTCCCTTCCTCTCCTGGTTATAAAAACCAAAACAGCTACATTTGTTGTTGTGTTCAACACTGGTGTGAATTCCTACTAATAGTATGAAACATGTTTCACCCTGATGGGGCTGTAGACTTGTGGTGGCATGAGCTAAAATGTTGTAGGTTGCTTTTCTCATTTTTTTTTAGATTAGATTCCCTACAGTGTGGAAACAAACAGGCCCTTCGGCCTAACAAGTCCACACCGGCCCTCCGAAGAGCAACCAACCCAGGCCCATTCCTCTACCCCATACTTACCCCTGACTAATGCATCTAACACTATGGGCAATCTAGCATGACCAATCCACCTGACCTGTACATCTTTGGATTTTGTGAACACAACTTATTTTGTTCAAAATGATATATTACTGGTTGTAGCATAACAAGTCAACATATGACGAACAAAAATATGGAATTTCTGGTGAGTGTTCCTCAATAGTATTTGAGGGAAATCACACAATGTAGCCTCAGGATGAATAGGGTTGCTGTCACTAAAGAACAGAATCCGGTTCCTGTTGGAAGAAAACAAGCTGCTTGATGTTGATTTGATTATTCCATTATTTGTTTCAGATTCTCACCTTCCGTCCTCCAAGGCTTCAGTTGCGGTGCAGTCAGAAAACTGAATGTAGTGACGTTTCGTCAGCTTGTTCAAGCAATGAAGGGTAAAAGGGCTGTGTATGACGAAAGTCAGGTGAGGTCATTCATAAAAATCACCCATGGAAGAAAGGACTTAATTTGTATGGGTCAAGTGAGAGTCATTGCCACTTTGTGTGCACGCCTTGCAACTGTACCACTATTTATGGCAGAAATTACAGTGTAGGAGTAAGCTTACCCAGGTCCTTTCCACTCTGCTTATGACATTCGGTGATATTTCTGTGCCAGTACTAATGTAATAGTAGTACCAAAGCTCTTTAAGATCCATGTAGGCCAAAAATAGCACAAGTAGAACTGCAGAAAGCCAATCTCAAATATTAATTGTCCCAGTGATAAAACTGCTATGTTGGCCATTTGATAACAATTGAAGCACAGCAACTCCACAAACATTTACATGACCAGACAATCGGTTTTTGCTGAAATTGATAACACCATGATTTTTCTATGGGATATGTTGCTTTGGGACTGGCTATTTTTTAATCATACATTTATCTTCTCTCTGTTCAGCTGAGCTGTATGGCATTTAGACTAACCTCTACTGGAACACCATCAGAGATAGACACCTTCCCTGACGATGTTTTGCTGTTTTTTGAGTAAGTTGTTTTTCATACTCATTTGCAACTTCCTTGGGGATATCCTCGTCTGCTGCTGTACCTTTGCACTTCAATTCAGAATGAGTTAGTCAAGAGCTGAGAAGATGCCAAACATAAATGCGATTTTTAAGAAAATTCATCCATGTTCATGTATGCACAAGCTAACAACAAAACTCTCTAAAATCTATGTAATTGCTTTGATCTTTTCATCCCCGCCAAAAGATCTCATCAGCTGTGCAGAGGTACAATACTTAGAAAAAGATTACCATTGCTGCTTCTGATAAAGTTATCTACCAGGGCAAGACAAGCCCCAAATCCATTACCATGACCGATTGTAGCACATTTTAAGCAAGGCCCTAACGTTATAAAATTGAACTTGCAGAGCCAGCGAGATTGTTAATTCATGATTATCACTTGAATTACCATTGAAACTTCACTTATCCTTCAGTGCACTCGCCTTAACATTTTCGGGGGTGTTTGATACAAAACTAGCATGGAGTTGTGGGTCAGTTTGCTGAGCCGATTGATTTTTATTTTGCAAACGTTTTGTTCCCCCTCCTGGGTGACATCTTCAGTGCTGTGTGGTCTTCAGATGAAGTGCTGTTGTTGTGATTTGCCCAGAATTTATACAGTTCTGTCTGTCATGGCGGGTGCCTCTATTTCTGGTTTTATACTATAGTGGTCTGTAGGTGGGGTCTATTTCAACATGTTTGTGGGTGCATGCATCTTCCAGAAATTCCGAGCTTGTCTTTGTTTTGCCTGTTCCAGTTGAGTTGGTGTCCTTCATTGTCAGGAGAGAGACTAAACATTTGCAAAAAGAATTAACCATCTCGGCAAGCCAACCCACAACTCCAAACATAACCTGAGCCTCAGATATTCACAAAAACCTCAACACTAGCATGTCAGGAGTGCAATGTCAGACTGATACACCAATTTCAATGCTAAGTTTATCAGTGAGATACAGTTAAGGTGAAGAAACAGACTAACTCAGACTGCAGTTTACTGATTTCCATGTGCATATTGTGACACTACTGTGGCTTTAAGAGGTTACTTTGTCTTAGTTTGTTCTAAGAGAGAGATTGAACCGAGCAGTCCGTAAGAAAGTAAACAGTTTGAGGCCTTGGGGTTTCTTCTATAGTTGGAACAATAGCAGCGGCCTGAGTTGGTGTGATTTGGAGATATCGGTGTTGTACTGGGGTGTCCAAAGTTAAAAATCACGGAACACCAGGTTATAGTCCAATAGGTTTAATTGGAAACACTAGCTTGTGGAGCACTGCTCCTTTATCAGGTAGTTGTGGAGTACACATTGTAAGACACAGAATTTATAGCAAAACGTTACAGTGTGATGTAACTGAAATGATACAAAAGACCTGGATTGTTTGTTAAGTCTCTCATCTATTAGCATGACCTTGTTGGTTTCAGTTCGTTCATATGTAAATCCCAGAACTTTTTTTAAAAAGTTACGTTCTCAAGTGAACTCCAACAATAGGTACTATGTCAGCCCAGACAATGCATTGAAAGCGTGAGGCACCCTGTGCAAGGCGGAACCAGTCTGAGATTGGGACGTAGACGGCCTCGCGCAGGGCACTTCACGCCTTCAATGCATTGTCTGGGCTGACATGGCACTTGAGAATGTAACTTTTAAAAAAATGTTCTGGGATTTGCATATAAAGAACTGAAACCAACATGGTCATTCTAATAAATGAGAGACTTAACAAACAATCCGGGTCTTTTTCAATGTATCATTTCAGTTACATCACACTGTAAACCTTTGTTATAAAGTCTGTGTCTTATGATGTTATACTCCACAACCACCTGATGAAGGAGCAGCGCTCTGAAAGCTCATGCTTCCAAATAAACCTGTTGGACTATAACCTGGTGTTGTGTGATTTTTAACTGAGTTGGTGTGGTTAAGCTCCCACAGAACTAGGGATTTTAAGTTTAGCTTTCAGCAGTCGCTGTTGGGGTCTTGAAGATTTGAAGGTATTTTTTGTCCCTCTCACAGTTACAGCCAAAAGCTGGGGGTTCTCTTCCTGCTACAGGAGCTGCATGTCAGACAGTTATTTTCTGAATTTGCATTTTGCCAAAGGGGTGCATATGAGATGTTACTATATTGGAACAGTTAATTAGTAGTTGTAATATTGATTATCCTGCTAAGTTTTCCAGTAGAGTTAAGGTACTCCAGTTCCTTTTTTTGTTGTTGTATTTCAACTAAAGTAGATGAATAAACTGTGTTTTGCTGTAAATCATGTAGTTTGACCAATTAATTGCACGTGGAATGCAACACCTTATATTTTACCTTTTAAAATAAGAAAAGGTTAGGGTCTTGACTATCTCCTGAATATTTTGATGAGGATTGGTTTGATCCATAACAATATGCACCCTGCAAGTTGCTGTGCAATTTAGCCCATAGTCATGTGAGTGCTAACTAATCCTGTAAGTTTGATTTTGATGGTCTTTAAGTTGCAATTTTAGACAAGTTTGAGCATAAATAGATCAACATTAAAATGCCAGCTTTTGCCTATTTCAGTTCTACTGAATTCAGGAGTTCTGCAAACTGCAAGTCATTCTTCAGAGCTATTGGAAGAGCAAACATTAATGTATTACGAAAAGGAGCAAGAAGAAGACAAAAGCTGTTGACTGATGCCTTGGCCTGTTTGGTAAGGACATGCTTAATGGTCACAAATTAGAACGAAGCACAGACAATGCTGAAAAACATCCAGCAGAGCTGCACTCTTTGGAGGATGGCAAAGGGGTTAATGTTTCTGGTTCTGAAGAAGCATCACTCCACCTGAAACATTAACTCTGATTTCTCTCCACAGATGCTTCCAGATCTGCTGAGTTTTTCCAGTAGTTTATATTTTTGTTTCAGATTTACAGCATCCACGTTCTTTTGGTTTTTAATGTTTCTGGTGATTTTTTTTGGCAGAATGGAAGGCTATACATGAAATATTTTCTTTTCTTCACTGATGCTGTGTATTTTCCATTTTTATTTAATGAAACAATTATTTGGCAGGTTGCTTGAAATAGATCTTTTGTCTTATGCAATCCAGACTGAATGAAATAATTTCTTATCTTCAAGAATGCTGGAGAAACTCAGCAGGTCTGTGGAGACCGGCCTCTCGGCACACGGGCTGCGGGTTCGATTCCAGCCTTGGGCAACTGTCTGCGTGAAATTCTCCCTGTGTCTGCATGGGTTTCCTCCGGGTGCTCCGGCTTCCTTCCACAATCCAAAGATGTGCAGTTTAGGTGAATTGGCCAGGCTAAATTTCCCAAAGTGTTCATGGATGTGTAGGTTAGGTGCATTAGTTAGGGGTAAATGTAGAGTAATGGGGTAGGGAGAATGGTCTGGTGGGATACTCTTCGGAGGGTCAGTGTGGACTTGTTGGGCCAAAATGGCTGATTTCCACACTGTAGGGATTGTGTGAGACAGTCACAATTAATGTTTAGAATCCAATGCTTTTGTAGATAAAATTATTTTGGTTGGTGAACCTTCTTTTCCAATATTAAGCTCACAGGATGTACTTTTCTGATATTTAGTAAAATGTCAGTGCATAATAATAGACTTTTTACAAGCATATTGCCAGATAGATAGTTAGGATTAACAGTGTGCAAATGAAATATTGTATTGTTAAAATTTGTTTCTCAATCTGTTTAAATTTCAGAATTTTAATGGTGGAAAGCTAACAAGGGAGAGTGTTACAGTATTGGGTGATTTGACCTGTGACCTTGAAGGCTCCGTTATTGAAAACAGTGACATTACTATTTTGGATTCATTGAGGAATTGCAACTCGTACTCCGAAGATCAAATGAATGCAATTGAAAAAGTTTTGAGCACCAGAGTAACCAGATTTGGGTAAGTTTGAAACCATTCGTCTGTGCTTCTTTATTTTAAAAATAGCTGCTTTTGCCTGTTTTTGCCCATCAGTGTAATTCTGTGTGAGCAGAGTTCAAATTGGGAGTTTTGCCAAAACTATACAAGGCACTGCTCAGACGAAATCTGGAATGCTGTCTTGGGTCCCTTTTCTAAGGAAAGGTGTACTCCCTATGGAGGCAGTTCAGAAAAGGTTCACTCGGTTGATTCTGGCCATTAAGAGGTTGAGTTGGTTGAGGCTGTACTTATTGGTGTTTGTAAGAGTAGAATTGACCATATTGCAACTTGTAAGATTGTTAGGGGGCTTGATGGGGTAGATACTTGGAGGTTTTGGGGGAGTCTTGGACTAGAGAATCTTAAAATAAGGAGTCATCTATTTAAGACTGAGAAGATGAGGAAGTTTCTGTCGTCGACTAGTGGAGCAGTCTCAATGGGCTGAATGGCCTCTTTCTGCTCCAATGGCTTATGGTCTGCATGGAAAGCCCCCTGCTTGCTGTTGAGGAAATACAGATAGTCTTTGATAAATGTGGTTTCGCCATAACACGGTTTTGACTTTCCTCCCCGTCATTCCAATACAACGTGCCTGATTCACGATAATGCAAGTTCTTACCTAATTCCCAGCATAAGGGCGTTATGAATATGCAGCATTAATAGGCACGTTTATGTTCAAGCTGCTCGTTTTGTCCATTGACTGCCTCAATTATGACTGCATAAGTTTTTAAAATCTGTCTCCAAGGACACTTAACCTTCCACCTCCAAAGCAGTCTGATGGTCTTACAGCTTTAGCTTCCAACTTGCCGATGGTTTGATAGACAATCTTGGTAGGCCAGAAACTTGAAAGAATATTCCTTTTGCATATTTCCGTGTCTATTTTGGTGGTTTATGATAACTTTGTGCTTGTATTTTGTACTCGGTTGATGTCCTGGGAATGTAACCTGAACATTTTTCCACGGGCGTGACGCCTTCAAGTATCACAGTTTTGCTGAACAAGCTAATTTTCAGACATGTAACTCCAACATTAATGGAGGACTACCTGGACTATCGATTGTGCACTGAATGGCCTCAGTTGGTATCTCAATGCTTTGTTTCAGGAGGCTTTCACATCAGGTAGATTAAGTAATTCAAATTCAGTTAATGATCAGGGACAATACTGTGTGATTGCAAGTGAGGCAGGGAGGGGAATCCTGAGTTCAGGAATGGAGGAGCCTCGCACTTGACCTTATCCAACAGGTGCGAGATGCTTGCTCCCTGTGTGGATGAGGAAGAGGGCTGCGGCGATGATGAGCCAGTTCACCACAGCACCATGGTCCAGAAGGCTGTTCAAGAGAGGGGAGCAAAAAGACAAGTGGTACTTACAGGGGATTCTATAATTAGGAGGATAGGTAGTATCCTTTGCAAGTCAGATCGGGAGTCCCGCATGGTGTGTTGCTTGCCTGGTGCCAGGGTGCAGGACATCTCTGACTGGCTTGAAAGGATGTTGGAGCTGGAGGGGGAGGATCCAGTTGTTGTGGTCCACATTGGGATAAACAACATAGGCAAGGCTAGGAAGGAGGACCTGTTTGGGGATTATCAAGCACTAGGAACGAAATTAAGGAACAGGTCCTCAAGAGTCATAATCTCCAGAGCCACATGCGAATTGGCTTAGGGATAAGAAAATTAGGAAATAAACACGTGGCTAAGGGAGTGGTGTGGGAAAGAGGGGTTCCATTTCATGGGACATTGACATCAATTTTGGAACCGGGGGGATCTGTACCAATGGGATGATCTCCACCTGAAACCAGTGTTCTAGCGAAAGGATAAATAGGACGGTCACTAGGACTTTAAACTAGTGAGTCAGGGGGAAGGGAAAAGAGAGACAACAGGAAGTATGATGGTAAATAAAGAGGTAAGCAGCAGTTTAAGATGTGTGCAGGAAGGTTTAAGATCAAGGCAGACTATGGAAGAAGTAAGAAGGAAGGATAACTCAAGAGACATTATTAGAAATCATGAGGGAAAAAAAGCTAGCATAAAGGCACTTTACCTGAATGCTCGTAGCATTCGTAACAAGGTGGATGACTTAACGGCACAAATCATCACGAATGAATATGATTTAGTAGCCATTACGGAGACATGATTTCAGGATGTTCATGACTGGGTGTTAAGTATCCAGGAGTATCAGACTATTTAGAAGAACAGACAGGAAGGTGAGAGAGGTGGTGTAGCTCTGATATTCAAGGATGACATCAGGGTGGTGATGAGGGATGATATAAGTTATATGGAGAATACATTTGGGTGGAAATTAGAAATTCTAAGAAGAAAATTCACTGACCGGTGTAGTCTATAGGCCACCAAATAATAACATCACATTGGGGCGAGCGATAAACAAAGCAATAACTAATGCCAGTAAAAATGGTATGGGGCTTTTATCATGGTAGATTTTAATCTACATGTAGATTGGTTGAACCAGCTTGGTCAGGGTAGCCTTGAGGAGGAGTTTGTTGAGTGTATCCATGATAGTTTTCTTGAACAGTATGTAATGGAACCGACGAGGGAGCAAGCTATCCTAGACCTGGTCCTGTGTAATGAGACAAGAATAATTAATGACCTCATAGTTAGGGATCCTCTTGGTAGGAGCGACCACAGTATGGTTGAATTTAGAATACAAATGGAGAGTGCGAAGATAAAATCCAATACCAGGGTCCTGTGTTTAAACAAGAGAGACTAAAATAGGATATGGGAGGACTTGGTTAAAGTCAACTGGATACAAAGATTTTATGGTGGGATAGTTGACAAGCAGTGGAGGACTTTCAAAGCAGTTTTTCAAAGTACTCAGCAAACGTATATTCCAGTGAAAAGGAAAAAAACTGTAAGGAAAGGGGGATTCTACCATGGGTGACTAAGGAAATAAGGGAGGCTTTCAAATTGAAAGAGGAGGCATACAAAATGGCCAAGAAAAGCAGGAAACTAGAAGATTGGGAAAACTTTAAAGGTCAACAGAAAGCCACAAAATAAGCTATAAAGAAAAGTAAGATAAAACACAAAAAAAAACTAGCACAGAATATAAAGACAGCAAAAGTTTCCATAAATATATGAAATGTAAAAGAGTGGCTAACGTAAACCTTGGTCCTTTAGAGGATGAGAAGGGGCATTTAGTTATGGGATATGATGAAAAGGCCAAGGCATTGAACAGGTATTTTATATCAGTCTTAGATTAGATTCCCTACAGTGTGGAAACAGGCCCTTCGGCCCAACCAGTCCACACCGACCCTTCGAAGATCAACCCACCCTGACCCATTTCCCTCTGACTAATGCACCTAGCACCAAGGGCAATTCACCTGACCCGCACATCTTTGTGACTGTGGGAGGAAACCGGAGCACCCGGAGGAAACCCACACAGACATTGGGAGAATGTGCAAACTCCACACAGACAGTCACCCAAGGCTGGACTTGAACCTGGGACCCTGGTGCTGTGAGGTAGCAGTGCTAACCACTGAGCCACTGTGTCACCCTCTTCTCAGTGGAGGACACTAATAACATGCCAAAAATTGACAAAGAGATAAAGGTAGGTGAGGACCTGGAAACAATCAATTATTATGGAAGAGACAGTGTTTGGCAAGCTAATGGAGCGAAGGATAGACAAGTCTCCGGGCTTTAATGGAATGCATTCCAGGGTACTAAAAGAGATGGCGGGAGAAATAGCAAATGCACTTGTGGTAATTTTCCAAAATTTGCTGGACTCTGAGGCAGTTACAGCAAATTGGAAAACAGCAAATGTGATTCCACTGTTCAAAAAAGAAAGTAGACAAAAGATGGGGAAATTATAGGCCAGTTAGCTTAACTTCTGTGTGGGGAAGATGCTTGAGTCTATTATCAAAAAAGAAATGGCAAGACATCTAGATAGAAATTGTCCCGTTGGGAAGACACAGCATGGGTTCATGAAGGACAGGTCATGCTTAACAAATCCTTTGGAATTCTACAAAGGCATTGTGAGCAAGGTGGACAGTGGGGACCCAATGGATGTGGTGCACCTAAATTTCCAAAAGGCCTTCGACAAGGTGCCACACAAGAGGCTGCTGCATAAGATAAGGATGCATGGCATTATGGGTAAAGTATTAGCATGGATAATGGTTTGGTTGCTTAACAGGAAGCAAAAAGTGGGAATAAATGAGTGCTATTCTGGTTGGCAATCAGTAACTCGTGGTGTGCCTGAGGGATCAGTGTTGGGACTGCAATTATCTACAATTTATATAGACAATTTGGAGTTGGGGACCACGTGTAGTATATCAAAGTTTGCAGATGACACTAAGGTGAGTGACAGAGCAAGGTGTACAGAGAACTGTGAAACTTTGCAGAAGACCAAAGATACGTTGAGTGGGCAAAGGTCTCGCAGATGGAATACAATGTTAATAAATTTGAAGTCATCCATTTTGGTAGGAGTAATGGTAAAAAGGATTATTACTTGAAAGGTAAAACGTTGCAGCCTGCAGCTATGCAGAGGGAACTGGTTGTCCTTGTGCATGAATCACAGAAGGTTGGTCTGAAGGTGCAACAAGTAATTAGGAAGGCAAATGGAATTTTGTCTTTTGTTGCTAAAGGGGATTGAGTTTAAAAGCAGGGAGGTTATGTTGCAGCTGTACAAGGTGCTGGTGAAGCCAGACCCGGAGTACTGCGTGCAGGTCTGGTCTCCTTACTTGAGAAAGGGTGTGCCGTCACTGGAGGGTCTGCACAGGAGGTTCACTAGGTTGAAACTGGAGTTGATGGGATCGGCTTATGAGGAGAGACTGAGTAGACTTGGATTATATTCATTGGAATTTAGAAGAATGAGGGAGGATCTTATAGAAACATAAAATTATGAAAGGAATGAATCAGATAGAAGTAGAGAGGATCTTTCCACTGGAGGAGAAAGTGAGGACTGCAGATGCTGGAGATCAGAGCTGAGAATTGTGTTGCTGGAAAAGCGCAGCAGGTCAGGCAGCATCCAAGGAACAGGAGAATCGACGTTTCTGGCAGGTGAAACTAGGACAAAAGAGCAGAGCCTCAAAAGTAGGGGGAGCAGACCTGGGACGCTACTCCAGTTCGGGACTCGCCTCCCCACCACGGCCTCCGGTCGAGGACTTGTCTTCTCGTGATGGACCCCAGTCCAAGGCTTACCTCCCCACAATGGCCTCTGGTCCGGGACTGTCCTCCCCATGATGGTCCCCAGTCAAGGACTTGTCTCCCTGCAACAGTCCCCGGTCTGGGACTCGCCTCCTCCATTCTCCTCCCACTAAGTTTTAAAAAGTTGAAAATTTAAAAAAAAGAACACGCAAGAAGAGGGAAAAACAAAAAAGAACAGGTGGAGCAGAGGAGCTCCAGTTGGAGTTGCCGTACTCTGCCACCATCTTACCAGGTGATCTGCTGCAGCATAAAGATACCATGACTGCTTCTGGGATCAAGGACATTAATCTGAATGCTGCAATGCCTCTCAGCTGAGATGATGGAAACATTTTAAGTCACTGTGTATCGCAAATGTTGCCACTAACAGGATGGCATAAGCACAGTCAGTGGTACCCTGCAACCTAGGGAAACCTACAGCTCTCGCTCTATTAGTTTCTCTCTGGCAAGGGAAAACAAAAGGCATTGCGATTCCATAGAGCACTTTATGCAACTGGATTCTGGAGTGAGAGATGTTGGGCCCAACTTCAGGGGGAATGGATGGATTGCCCCCTGAGGCCGGTTTCAAAAAACAATTAGCTGGTAGCTGATTAGTCCATTGCAATCCCACTCTGCAGCTATAACATGTCGTGGGTGGCGATTACAGGATTTCTCACCTCTCACTTGGGAGGGAGCAACACCCTCAGGAAATGCTGGCTAACTTCACTCACTGACAGGTAGTTCCATTGGTCCCAGCAGTTACCAAAGCTCCACATTGCATGTTCCCACTAGTACAGGAATAGGCCCCAAGAATGCTGCCACAGAAAGGTCATCCTCAGGGTTTGATGGTGGGGATGTAAGCTAGTGACCATGGAGTTGGGTGATGGGGCTGGAGACGCAGCAAGGTTAGGATTGGAAGGGTCTCCTTGAAGCACACAGGTCACAAAAGGTGCCCCGGTCTTCCTTCTGTTTTTGTTTAATTAGGCATTAAAAACAGACTCTGGATCAATGGTGCTAGAAAAGCACAGCAGTTCAGGCAGCATCCAAGGAGCTATTAAAACAGACTGCCAACTCCAACTGCCCTTCACGCCTTATTTTGGTTTGAGCAGTTTGGAGTCAATTGATTTCAAGCAAACTTGGTTCACCCTATTTGTTTGACCTTTGAAATTAAAACTAAGCTCTTTGGCATGTACCAAGCTACTCAACTTCACAGAATTCTCCAAACCACCAGACAAGTCCAGCTAGGTCACTGGAAATCAATTGACTAATTTGGTGGTGGGGCCGAGGAAGGAAGTGGCAGGGCTGAACAAGTTCAGAACAAGTGCACGGGATGGCATTCGCTGAAGAATTGTGCTCTGAAGTGGCTGACCTGGCATCGAGTGAACTTTAGACACCTGCGCTGCACACGTTCAACAGATGGATCATGCAGAGGCCTTCAACAAAATGGCCTGCAGCACTAACTCACTCTAGAACTGTACGCACACTGCTGACCCCATTTTGTAATTAAAATGATGTGTGTAACAATGAACAACTGGGCAGTAAGGAGTGGAATTTTGTAGCTGAACTGTCTCACTAACTGATGTTTCTTTGTTCACTTGAAGTTCTCCTAGTTCATGGACATCCCAGACGGTGAGTCGGCTGGGAAACCTGCCTTTCGCATTGACCTCAACATGGAATCAAGTGAACCAGGTACAACTTAAATGATTTGAATACTAATTCACACAAAGTTAACTATTTGGGATGATTTCACCCTTTTTAATCACCCCCTAGTCTGTACTTTTCGTAGGCTCTATAGCCCAAACATTTTAACACTAGAAAATATCCCAAACCCCAAATATATGTAAATATATGTTTCATATCTATTTAATCCGTGTTAAACATACCTGGGAAAATTCCACATGTTGCATCCACCATTATGTTGCCTCAGTATGGGTTCAGGAGGTACAGACTAGCTTGGCACCCGTACCTAACCTTTCTACGTCATTAAGTTAAAAATCACACAACACCAAGTTATACTCCAACAGGTTTATTTGGAAGCAATAGTTTTCAGAGCACTGTTCCTTCATCAGGTGGTTGTGTGCTCAGAAAGCCAGTGGTTCTACATAAACCTGTTGGACTATAACTTGGTGTTGTGTGATTTTTAACTTTGTATACCCAAGTCCAACACCGGCATCTCCAAATCATTTCTACTTCATAGGCTGGTATCCTTGGAAATTAAAAGCTCTACAACATAGTCAGTTGCAGGAGTTTCTGGTTTTCTTGAATGAAAACCAATTGCATAGAATTCATACAATTTGGAAGCAAGTCATTCACCCCATTGAGTCCACACCGGCCCTCAGAGGACCATCCCACCCTATTCCCATAACAATGCATTTCCCATGGCTAATCCATGGCCTGCACACTCTGGGGAAATTAGCATCCACCTAACCTGCACATCTTTGGACTGTGGGAGGAAACTGGCGCATCCAGGGGAAACTCACGCAGACATGGGGAGAATGTGCAAACTCCACACAGACAGTCGCCCAAAGCTGGAATCAAACCCAGGTCCCTGGTGCTGTGGGGCAGCAGTGCTAACTACGGAGCCACTGTACCATTCCAGGTAGAACTCCATTCCAGATTTTGTCAGATTTCCTCCCATTAGCCATTAAACATTGTTGTTAATGTTGGAAAGCAAAGTCCAACAGGACTCACATCACTAAAGGCATGGACATCATCTTTTCCCAAATTTGCCATCCTCTGGCCCCTCAAACAAAGAACTGCCTGCATGCAAATTCCAGCCGAGACTCTATAACTCTCTCTTGTTCCAGACCCTAGTAGTTCCCTTCTCCACATCCCCTTGCAGGCCCCTCTCTCCCTTGGCCTGTTAGCCCTCCTGCTCCCACCCTCTGTGACCTCTTTTTTGAGCCTCCTCTCTTTGTATTGCTTTGCAGTCTCTTCCTTCTCTTCTGTCTGCTTGCAGTTCCCTCCTATCCCATCTCTGTAGCCTCTTCCTTCACCCTACACTTCCAGCCCCCTCCTCCCTCCATCCCTGCAGCCTCCTCCTTCACTCCCCTATTAAAGTCTCTCACCCTCACAATCCCCTTCTTGCCTCTCACCCTCATCAGCCCCCCTCCTCTCACTTGCCCTTTCAGCCTCTTCCTTAGCTCTTGATCAGCCCTTTGCTGCTTCAGCATTACCTTACAGTGAGCCCTGTCCCTTGACCCACAGGAAGAATGTCCAGGCACAGTCCACTGCAAAACCCAACAACTCTATTGCCGCTTACCTTCATCATACCCAGGCTATTGTTGGTAGATAAGCAGGAGCCCGTGATTGGAGAACCATGAGAGAAAGAGGTGGGATCTCAGATCAGAGATCCTCCCAGTTTGATCCTGTTTTTATTTTATTCGATTAGATTCCCTACAGTGTGGAAACAGGCCCTTCGGCCCAATAAGTCCACACCAACCCTCTGAAGTGTAACCCATCCGGACCCATTCCCCTACCCTATATTCACCTAATCTGCACATCTTTGGATTGTGGGAGAAAACCAGAGCACCCGGAAGAAGCCCACACAGACATGGGGAGAACGTGCAAAATCCACACAGACAGTCGTCTGAGGTGGGATTCAAATCCGGTTCCTGATGCTGTGAGGCAGCAGTGTTAACTACTGAGCTACCACGCCACCCCCAAGGTCAGCTTATTTTCTGATGCACAGAGCCACGTCTGCACTGATTGAGTCTGAGGGAGGATCAGTGCTTCTCAAGCCCCTGAATGGCTGGGCTCCACTAATTCTCGCCACGTGTGCCCTTTATTCCCAGGACCTGTTTCCTAAACCTCTATCCCAGCCTTTCTCCCATGCTGGTGTCCTATGAATTTTCCAACTTCTCAAATTCACTTGTCGGTATATGTTTCTTTTTCAGGTAAATGTAATCAGATTCTGGTTTATCTCAGCAAGAATCCGTAGATTTGAATGAACAATTTGCTCTGGATAAGAATTCTTTTACTAATCAAGGATTGCATATAATTAACCGTATTCCCTTTTCCCTGCAGTTAGTCTTTTCTGAAGCCGTCCCAAGATTTATTCGGAAACTGAAACGGTTTACAAAGTCCAAAGATGTAGTCAGGTTTTTAAAGCGGCTCAGACAAAGAAGAAGAGTGAGGAGAGCTACAGGTAATTTGATATTACTGTTTTGTATTAGTGATGAGAATGAATAATATAGTACTACTTTCTTCATGGCGATCTCATCAGTTAAAATGAAGCCTTGAAGTTCTTTTGTAAATGTGGTTGGTTTCCATGAGTAGATTCTGTATCACTGAATTGACTTAAGTTTCACCAGGATCCCCCATGGATGGGGTTACAATAGATGGAAGCCTCTTGGAGCTATTAAGTCCTGAGCAACTCTTTGCAAGAGCAACTCACCCAGACCTGTTTCCCCACCCGTTACCTGTGAAATAACTCACCAACTCACCGTTAATTTACACATGGAATGTCCTTGACTCTGATCCAGCTCCCTCAGAGCCAGTTCTCAAAGAGAACAGACTCTCTGACACTCCTGTTTATATCTGTCAGCCAGGACTCCCTGATTGGACCAGATTAACAGCCTCAGTCAGGGAACTCACATTGTGTGCGGTCCAGCTAGCTGACTGTGTTAGAGTTGGTACAACCTTGAGCTGTGCAAATCTTTTTATCTAGAGTGGAATTATCCTTGAGGTTTTAAATACAGGGAGATTAATGAAAGTAAAAATCCTGAAATTGCTTGAAAGCAGCATTAATGCAAGGGGAATATGTTCAGTTTGAGGATGGTGTCAATTCAGGGTGACTGGTTTGTGCCATGGGTTTGCTGATGATTGAACAGGTCAAATCCCAACCTGCAGCTTACTGAGCACATGGCTCATGGTGCTGGATTTGCTTCCTTCATTGCTGTTGTCTCATTGCGGTGTTTGGACTTGAGGCATGACACTGCACGATGAACCAGTTGTCCTCACTTTGAGCTGGTAAAACAGGATCTGAGAAGACAGGAAAATTTCCACTTTGTGGACACAGTTCAATCCACCTTGGTTAGTGTTGCATGAGTTTTCCCTGAATGCTTCTGGAGGTGGAATTGAGAAGGATGTGAGTGTTTCCGTGATTATGCTTCAAATCCAGAAAAGCAATAGATGTTGTTGGTGGAATTTCTCTCATGCTGTTGTGCATCACCGATAAAGCCTGGAGCTCACTGCTGCATAAGAGTATGACAACATCTACTGATTTTTCCACATTATTTTCCATGTGCCTAATTTTTCCCCACTCATTCAGCCTGTCTACAAATACGGGGAGAAAGTGAGGATTGCAGATGCTGGAGATCAAAGTCAAAAAGTATGGTGCTGGAAAAGCACAGCCAGTCAGACAGCATCTGGGGAGCAGGAGAGTCAACATTTCGAGCATAAGCTCTTCATCCTGTCTTCTACCCATGCTAATATTTTATCCACTACACCATGAACTCTTATTTTCCTGATCTTTCTTTGCCAATGGTGACCTTTTGAGACAGGTGGTTGTGAAAGTATGGCATGTGCTCAGCATATTCCAAGGAACCTCCTTCAAAATGTCTACGAAGTGGAATATTTAACTGAGTAGGTCTGGGTTGACATGAGTTTTGTTTATGGCAGCATTCAAGGAAAGGGTTTAAGAATTTCAGAATTTAATTGAGACTGGCTTAAAAATCTAGAGCAGCAATACTGAAGTCATCATGTCTTTGTTTTGGCTCATGGAATCTGAAGTGAAAGTGTGTTCTGTACAAACAGTATTTAATACTCACACTAGAGGGCAGTTGATGAGATGAATAGCCACATTAATGAAATAGATTGTAAATAGTGTGGGGTCCATCACACTGCCTTGCTTGGCATCAGGCTATATTTGAAAGCATCTGTTTCAGATCTTCCAACCAAGATGTTATCTCTAGATGAATGGACTCGAAGGTATCATTTGAACTCAGTGACATGGCTGAGATATCTTCTAATGTCAGCTGAAGTTCAAAGTGATTTTATTCCTGTAAAGGACCTTTCTCAACAATACATGAAATGTTAATGAAATTTAATCATTTCCAAAATATCAAGCAACATATTGACAAATTTATACTTCCAAATACATGCTTCATGTGCCTAATGTATGTATCAAAAAATGGTAGTAATAAAGTTTATTAGTCGGTAAGAAATCCTGGAGGATTTGCTGGCTTTATTACCCCCAGATTCCTCATTCTGCTCCTGACACACAGTCAAGAAATATTGACGAAAGTAATGTATTGGTGGAAACCTTCGCATTAACTGTTTGTAATATGTTGCAAAGAAATTAAAAGTTACCCTTGTGTGTTGTGCATGGACCAAAATAAAATATATTTCTGACTTCTTGTTCATGTTTCTCCCTTTGCCTCTCAGTAGACTTCCAATTCACACACTTTCCAATGACCACTGCATGTTGTCTGTATCATCTCTGCCCTCCTCTTTGTCTCTGACGTGTTATCTTCTTCATATTGAATAAGTCTATCCAAGCCTTGATTTTGTTCCGTTCCATTGTCTTCCAATTCCCAATCTTTGTGTCTCTCACATATTTACAGTAATTGAAAGGACTATTCTCATGCTTTACCATTGAATGGCCTATCCATTGCCACTACACGTGAATTTAAATCATAATTTATTGATTCGAAGACTTTGCATGAAAAATAATTTTAATACATTGATAACAAATTGCATTGATGCATCAGGCAAAACTTATTTACAGGATGTACAGTGGGACAGATAACAGCGGAAGCCATTAATGAGTTGACCCCAGTAAACTATGATGCCGCCCAGTTGGAAGTCTGTTTGAGTAATACTTTATTAAAGGGTAATGTGGAGGAACTGGGAGCGCTTGACTTTGATTCTGATCAGCTTCAAGTTCTGAAAACCAAACTCAATCAGGTAATTAACATGATTGATGCTTTGTTCTCCTCATAGAAGCCATAGTATAATATTTTATTATTGCTACTTTAACCTCAATGGCCTAAGCATTAATCGTACAGAATGAATCTCATTCCCTCCGCCACCGATTTGTGTTCTGCTGGGTTATTTATCCACATTAAAAGAGCTACACAATGAGCATTTTCCTTGATCTATGTCGGAAAGTAATATTTTCCTTTGTTGTGTTCATTTCTACCTTTTGTTAAGATTAGCAAGCGGAAGATCAGTCAGTTTAACTTCAATTTTGGGGAAAGTTCTTGAGGCAATTGGAGTCATAGAGACATAAAGCTATACAGCACAGAAACAGGTCAGCCCAACTCGACCATGCCAACCAGGTTCCTAAATTAATCTAATCCCATTTGCCAGCATTTGGCCCATATCCCTCTATACCCTTTCTATTCATATACCCAGCCAGATGCCTTCAAATTACTTGTGATAGACGGGTCGCATGGTGGCTGAGTGGTTAGCACTGCTTCCTCACAGTGCCAGGGAACCGGGTTCAATCCCAGCCTCAGGCAACTGCCTGCGTGGAGTTTGCATGTTCTCCCCATGTCTGTGTGGATTTCCTCCGACAATCAAAGATGTGCACGTTAAGTGAATCGGCCATGCCAGGGATGTGTGAGTTAGATATATTCGTCAGAGGTAAATGTAGGGGAATGGGTCTGGGTGGGTTGCTCTTCGGAGGGTCGGGTGTGGATTTGTTGGGCTGAATGACCTGTTTCCACGCTGAGAGGTTCTATGAAATGCTGAGATCATAAATGATGACAGAAATGCGTGAGACATTTCACTGTTGTTGATGTGTGGCATGGTGGCTCAGTGGTTAACACTGCTGCCTCACAGCGACAGAGATCCAGGTTCGATTCCAGCCTCAGGCGACTGTCTGTGTGGAGTTTGCACATTCTGCATGGGTGTCCTCCCGCAGTCCAAAGATGTGCAGGTTAGGTGAATTGGCCATGCTAAAAAATGTCTATTGTGTTCAGGAATGTGTAGGTTAGATGCATTAATCAAGGGTAAATATAGAGTAATGGGGTTTGGGTGGGATAGTCTTCAGAGGGTTGGTGTGGACTAAGATTAGATTACAGTGTGGAAACAGGCCCTTCGGCCCAACAAGTCCACACCGACCCGCCGAAGTGAAACCCTCCCATACCCCTACATTTACCCCTTACCTAACACTATGGGCAATTTAGTATGGCCAATTCACCTGAACCTGCACATCTTTGGACTGTGGGAGGAAACCGGAGCACCCGGAGGAAACCCACGCAGACACGGGGAGAACGTGCAAACTCCACACAGTCAGTCGCCTGAGGCGGGAATTGAACCCGGGTCTCTGGCGCTGTGAGGCAGCAGTGCTAACCACTGTGCAACCGTGCCGCCCACCACTTGTAGGGCCAAAGGCCTGTTTCCACACTGGAAGGGATTCTGAGAATTAGTGGTCATGTGGAAAATGGCAGGTTGATTATGAAGAGTTGATTTGAGTTTTGAAAGACGAAATTGGATTTCACTAACTTTTTGGAGTTTTTTCAAAAGTTAGCTGAAAGGGTCAATGAGGAGAATTCTGTTTGCTGTGGTGTACATGAACTTCAAAAAGCATTAGATACAATGCCACTATAGACTTGAGAAAAATTATGGACTAAAGGGATAAGAGCAAACAGAGAGTAATGAATCTATGGATTTTGTTGGGGCTCCAGGAAGGATTGTCATGGATTCTCCAGGAATCAGTATTGACTCCCTTACTTCTCATGATATGTATTAATGACTTAGGCCTTGGTCCACAGAGGATGATTTCAAAGGTTGCAGATGATACAAAAGGTGGAAGCTTTGGTAACTAAGAGGTGGATAGTGTAGGACCCAAAAGGACATCGGCAAGTTGTTGGAATGCACAGCAAAATGTGAGGTGCTGCATTAGGAAAAGGAAAACAAGAGAAATTAAGGGGAACAAGAGCAGAGGGATCTGGTGTACATGTGCACGTATCATTAAAGGTGGCAGGATAGGTGGAGGTCAATAAAGCATAAAGATTTGTTAATAGGACCATAGAGTACAAGGACAAAGACACTTGTTAACCTCAGCTGGACTACTGTGTGCAGTGCTAAGCACCACACTCTTGAGAGGTCTGATAGAGTAGATACGGAGAGTCTGCTCCTGTTTAAATCTGTGTCTCTTGTTCTCACTTGAGATCAAAAGTGCACAAATTTGTAAAGTGATTTGCAAAATTACATGAGGACATTCTGGACTGCAGTGCCTGGCAGAGGCAGGGCCAGTTGGTGTATTTAAGAGAGTGTTCGATGATTATTTAAATAGTAAAAATGTGCAAGGGTGCAGGGTAAAGACAGGAAAATGACTGTATGTTGTGATGCTCATTTGGCAGGTCAGTCAGACACAATGGCCTGAATAGCTGCTTTCTTCTATACTGTGATACGTCTGTGATTCTGAGAGAAAAATACAGTAGCACAAGGATTTGTAAGCATTTTAAACGTTTCAGTCGCAATCATAGTCTGCACAAATATTATGGATTTTCCAATGCTTTCATCCCTACATCAGGCAAAAGAGGCATCTTGTAACATCTTCTTGCATTAGGTAACTTTCCCTGGTGGTCTTGTGGTTAGGATTTAGTGCTTTCACCATTGTGGCCTGGGTTCGATTCCCGGCCAAGGAATGTGAGTTTATGTTCTTTTAATTTTTCCTTGAAAGTACAGTCACAAGTAGGGTAGTGAAGAAGATGTTTGATATGATTGCCTTTATTGATCAGTGCATTGAATGTAGGGGTTGGGAGGTCATGTTGTGACTGTGCAAAACATTAGTTAGGCCATTTTTGGAAAACTGCATTCAGTTCTGATCTCCCTGTCTTAGGAATGATGTTGATAAACTTGAAAAGGTTCAGAAAAGGTTACAAAGGTGTTGCCAGGGTTGGAGGGCTTGAGCTATAGGGAGAGGCTGAATAGGCTGGGGCTGTTTTCCCTGGAGCATCGGGGGCTAAGGGGTGACCTGATAGAAGTTTATAAAATCATGAGGGGCATGGATAGGGTGAATAGCCAAGATCGTTTCCCTGGGGTGGGGGAGTCTAAAATTAGAGGGCATAGGTTTAGGGTGAGGGGGAAAGATTTAAAACGGACCTAAGAGGCAACCTTGTCATGCAGAGGGTGGTGCATGTATGGAAAGAGCTGCCAGAGGAAGTGGTGGAGGCTGTTACAGTTACAGCCTTTAAAAGGCATCTGGACGTATATGTGAATAGGAAGGGTTTAAAGGGATATGGGCTAAGTGCTGGCAAATGGTTTATGGTCAGCATGGACGAGTTGGACTGAAGGGTCTGTTTCTATGGCTCTATAACAGCAGATGAAGAGTTAATCAGTCCATATAAAGGTAAACTTGAACTCTTGCAAAATGTTAAAAAGGCTTACATTTTCTCCTTATTCGTTGAAAATGCTGCATTATTGAAGTGGTATTATTTGTGAGAGGCATAACTTATTAATTATAAAGACATGTCTTTTATAAAACACAGATTCAAAATAATACTCTCAAATATAACAAACTGAAATGGAAATTAGTCACAGACAATACTTTAATTGCAACAGGTGGTTAAAATTGTGTGCTTGGAAATAACATCTAAGTGATTTAATATTATTATTTTGGATTTCCTGAAACAGATTTACCCTAATGGATTACCAGAAAACCAGATTCAGTTGCTGGGGAACATATCAACAGTGTTTAATGCAACAGAAGTCAGCAGCTGGAATATCACTCAAGTTGAAACACTTGCTGCATTAATGATGCAACAGCTGGAAAACACAACGGTACTGAAACCAGGAGAATGGGCATTTAAAATATTGGTATCTGCAAATAAATGGGAATTTCATTCTGAATAAGATGTGAAAACTAATTTCTTGAAACTCTAGGATGAATTTTTAATTCACTTCAATGCTGTTGGTTCCTTTGATGATTGATTAAACTAGTTAAAGTTTCATGAGCATGGGGCAGCATAGTGGCTCAGTGGTTAGCACAGCTGCCTCACAGCGCCAAGAACCCAGGGTCGATTGTGTGGAGTTCATACACTCCACCCTGTGTCAGCGTGGATTTCCTCTGCTTTTCTCCCACAGTCCAAAGATGTGCAGGTTAGGTTTACTAGCCATGCTAAATTGCTCATACTGTCCAGGGATATGTAGGTTAGGTGGGTTAACCATGGGAAATGTGGGATCATGGGGATAGGGTAAGGTGTGAGCGTTGGGTTTGGGTGGGATGCTCTTTGGAGGGTCGGTGTGGACTTGATGGGCTGAATGGCCTGCTTCCACACTGTAGGGATTCTATGACTCTATGAAAACAGGGTCGTACATAGAGGCCAATTTGGATTACTAACTGCTGTGCTCAGTAACACCTAATCGGTCAGAGGCAGATGCACTAAGTGCCTTAAGAGCAGAATGCTTGCCTGGACTTCATAAAGAAAGCTTGGACCAATGTTTATCTATGTTCGTCCTCCCCACCAACCCAATATTAGCTTTTCTGAGTGTTAGTCCTCCAGTCAACCTAGTATTCACTGGCCAGAAGCTCATTTGAGCAACTTCTATCTGTGTAAATGAAGTCTGGACGTTATGATGGACCAGGCCTATGGCAGGACTTCCTCACTGATTGTCCCTGTACTTCACCCAGGAATTAAAATTCCATCTTTGGTCGATTACAGTATGTTTTTGAAATACATTTTGGCTCAATATTGGCAGTTAGTGGGGGTGCACTCCGAATAAGGGAGCTCATATACCTCTTCGCACAGAATGTTGTGATAGGTAAACAATTGGAGCACTTTAATGAGCTAGAATAGAAACATTTTACATTTCACATTGGTGGAAATTATTTGACTGGGTGACATTAGATTTTGTGCAGTTTTGTATTAACTCATAGATCCACATGAACAAATGTCAAGCTTTTCATTAAAGTGAAACAGATTAGAAATATTGTGTCATTCAGGCATCAACCACCAATTGTGACAACCTTGAGACATCTTTTAAAAAGGTTGGAGTTAGTGGCCTGAAGTCAAAGAACTGATTTGAAAGTCAGTTACGGTCAAGTGAGTGGGATTATGAGCTGGAATGTTGTTATTCTATAAGTAGAGGTATAGTCCAACAGGTTTATTTGGAAGCACTAGCTTTCAGAGCACTGCTCCTTCATCATGTACAACCTGGTGTTGTGTGATTTTTAACTTTGTCCACCCCAGTCCAACACCAACTCCTCCATATCATAGCCTTTATAACTCAAACCTTCCATACCCAGCAACATCCTGCTAAATCTCTTCTGACCCTCTCCAGCTTAATGATATCCTTACTTAATGGGCGACTAGAGTGGACACAGTACTCCAGAAGAGGCCTCACTAATGTCCTGTACAACTTCAATATGACTTCCCAACTCCTATACTCAAAGGACTGAGCAATGAAGGCAAATGTGCCAAACCAATTCACACACAATCAAAGTAGAACATAATAGCTGTTGAGCGTTACTCAGTTTGGATAGGATCCAGTATGTGAAACATAACAACATGGGATGCTAATTGATACTCAGTGTAATAGAATACAGTTCATAAACAAGACCCATGTTACAAATCGTTGCAAAGGGAAAGCAACTATTAGAATTGAGGGCTATTGTATACATTTTTCCAATAGGATTGATGAGGAATTGGGATAAGGAAAATCGACATTTCCTGATGAAGGGCTTTTGCCCGAAACGTCGATTTTACTGCTCCTCGGATGCTGCCTGACCTGCTGTGCTTTTCCAGCATCACTCAAATCTAGACTCTGGTTTCCAGAATCTGCAGTCCTTGTTTTTACCTTGAGGAGGAATTGGGTGAGGAGTAAATTGCCACAGATTGCTCCCAGATATCCATGAGTAATCAGCTGTAACTCAGCACTGACTGAAATAGGAAATAGTGTCATGGTCACCTTTTTTGAAAAAAGAAGTCAAGATTGAGTAACGAACACTGTTAGGAAGTATAGATGCAGTTCTATGGAGGAGATAAAAAGGGTGTTTACAAATCCAAAATACCAAATTCACAGATTAAGCAAGGAAGGTAAATAAACATGAAAATGAGTTTTATTTGGTACTTGTTACTGAACACTTTTTATGAATTATTCTTCAGGTTAAAAGCATTATTACAAGATATCTAGAGTTGGGTGGAACTCTCAATGAAGTTTCTGTGAAAGCAATTGGTGGGCCAAACCTCTGCACTCTGGATGAAAGCCAGCTGATGACTATTTCAAAATTGACGTGAGTATTTTATCTTTCACTTCGTAGTTTTCTCACATCCATTAAATATCCCCCTTCTAAATAGAATGAAGATCACTCTTCAAAGTATTATAGCACAATCCCCAACAAATCAAATGATAGCAATGACAGGTGAAAGGGTCAAACATTCTTTTAGTCTGGAAATACATACGCTATCATGAAAGAAAAATGCTTTCTTGCTCCTTCGATGTCTTTCTCATCGTCAGTTCATATATGGTTCAGATCACAAATTTAGGACCATAGCATATAGAAGCAGAATTAAGCCATTTGGGCCATCAAGTCTGCTCCATCCTTTGATCATGGCTGATATGTTTCTCAATCCCATTCTCTGGCCTTCCTCCCCCCTCCCCGTAACCTTTGATCCCTTTACTAATTAAAAACCAGTCTATCTGTGTCACAAATGCGCTCAATATCTTGGCCTCCACCACCCTCTGTGGCAATGGGAGCCACAATTAACACCTTCTGGCCGAAGAAATTCCTCCTCATCTCAGTTCTAAAGGGTGGTCACTTCACTCTGAGACTGGGACCGCCGATCCTAGTCTTTCCTACTAGTGGGCACATCTTCTTCACGTTCACTCTATTCAGGCCTCTCAGTATTCTGTGAATTTCAATCAGTTCCCCCCACCCCCCACCTCCCCCCAATCAAGCTTCTAAGCTCCACAGAGTACAGATCCAGACTCCTCAACTGCTCCTCGTATGACAAACCATTCATCTTGGGATCATTCTTATAAATTTCCTCTCAACCTACTCCAAGACCAGCACATCCTCTCTTAGATATGGGGTGCACACTGCTCAGGATATACCAAATGCAGTGTGACTGAAGCACAATACGACCTCAGCAATACATCCCTGTTCTTGTATTCTAAACCTCTCAAAACAAATGCCAACAATACATTTGCCTTTCTGACTGTCACCTGAACCTGCATTTCTGAGGATTCCTCATTTTAAAGTCAATTTTATGAATTCCATTGAAATTACCTAGTTTGTTCCATTCCTAAACTGGGAATACACATACCGGGGTGAAACTTAAGTGTCTCTGTCAAGAAGGTGATGTGTGTTGTTGTCTTCATAGAATCCCTACAGTTTGGGAGCAGGCTATTTGGCCCATTGAGTCCACACCAATCCTCCAAAGAGCATGCCACACAGAACCAATCCCCTGCCCGATCCCTGCAACTCCACATATCCTGTGGTTAATCCACCCAGCCCACACATCCCTGGACACAATGGGAAATTTAGCATGACCAATTCATCTGAGCTGTACATCTTTGAACTGTGGGAGGAAACCGGAACACAAAGACACCAGGAGAACATGCAATCTCCACACAGGCAGTCGCCCAAAGGTGGATTGAACTCAGGTTCCTGGCGTTGTGAGGTGGCATTGCTAACCACTGAGCCACTGTGCCACCCTTCCTTTGAATGATCTCAATGAACTGAAAATACTGAACTAGTGACTGGGGAGGGGTGCAACATTACACAGGTTTTCCTTGGAGCCGTGGAACCTTAGAGGTGGTGAGGATGGAAGTCACAGAGGGCCTGGACTTCATGTACATGTTTTGTGAAATTAAAGCAGAATTAATGTTGTCCTGACTTTGAGAAAATCAGTTTTAAAACTTATTGTCCTTCCTTTTTGAGAAAAGTGTTATAGTCCCATAAAAGGACCACTCTGTATCAAATATAAACTAACAGTGATTGGCTCCAACTATCAATAGACAAGAATGTCACTTTGTTGTAGCTGCTGGTCATGTGCAACTATGGGACTTACCAGTATCAAAAAGCAGAAGTTTATTATTTAAATGTCAATGTTCATGGCAGCATGGCAATGATAACAACAACGTCAAATAATTTGTTTCATACATTTCAAACTTAAGATTCTATCCATTTTCCACAGGAATGCTGGAAGTCTGGATATTTCCACCTGCACTCAATCAAAGAAGAACCTACTCTACAGCCAAGCAGCATCTGAGTTAATATCTCAGCGAAATAACACCATCGCCTACTTCAACCTAATCAAGTCATATCTTGGTAAGACACTTGATTCTTGACATTAATCATGTCTTTCTTTAAGTCTGAAGCAAGCAATTAATAAATTTGGCTGGCTGATAAGCTTAATAGAAGTGGTAGGTTCATTTCCTCTTGGTTTTAAGTTTGCCATTTCACTACAGTACTAAGTTACTGCTGCATCGTTAGAGGTGTCATCTTTAAGGTGAGATGGTAAACCAATTCACAATCTGCCTGTCCATCCTTCCACAGTCCAAAGATGTGCCGGTTAGGTCGATTGGCCGTGCTAAACAACCCATAGCATCCAGGTGATGTGCAGGTTAGGTGGATTAACCATGGGAAATGCAGGGTAATGGGGATGGGGTAGGGGGATAGGTGTGGATGTCGGTGGGATGCTCTTCAGAGGGGTGTGAACTCGATGGAACTAATGGCCTGCTTCCACATTTTAGGGGCTTCTATGATTCTATGTAAAATGTACTGTGGCAAAGTTAGAGTAGAGGAGTCTTTGGGTATCTTGGTCAGCATTTATTCTTCAACCAGTTATCACAATACTTTCTGTGAGACCTATCCTCGCAAAACCTTTACTGTTGTTAACTATATAAGAACAATGGCTGCACTTGAAAAATAAGTCATTGACTGTTAGAAGCTTTAGAATATGCTGAGAATATCAAAGGTTCCATACAACTACAAGGTTACCTTTTGGCATATTGGGTTAATGAAAGCACCTTATTTTAAAATATTAATAATTTTAAATCACTAATATATAAGTTCACGAATACATTTAAAATAAATGAGCTAATGACTGTGTTAAAATTTTATAGACCATATTTTAGCAGTAATGGGTTAGTCACTAAGTTAAGAATAACACAGGAAATCAAAGAACTATATGATGAGGAAGTGTGCTTACAAAATAAACCTATAATCGGTTAAAATATGTGATGTATTTTGTTTCTAAGATGATACAGAGTTGAAAGGTTTGAGGTCTGTTTTACCATTTATAGTCAGGTTTTTAAGTAAGGGGCATATTTCAGGCAAGTAAATACCTTGCCTGGTAGGGCAAGAGCAAGCCATGATAGTTTTAATTGCCGGGCCTTCTGGATGTAGGTTTGCTCGCTGAGTTGGAATGTTCGTTTGAAAATGAACCTTCCAGCTCAGCGAGCAAACCTACATCCACAACCACAACCTGAAATACAGATCTTCTCAAAACTCGCTGCCAGGCCTTATTTAAATGTTGATGGTTTATTCCCATCATCTAAGTAAGTGGTGAGAGAATTGCACAGAAGGGATGAGGTTGGTGGAGGTACTATGTGATAGAGAGAGGGCATGATTTCCAATGTGGGATCAAAAGAAGCAATCCTGCTCCCCTTACCCCTCCAGAGGGAATTTGAATAATTTGTTTGCAGGATCTCTTCGTTTTGTGAACATGTTTCAGCCTGGTCACAAAGCCACAGTGACCTTCCAACTCAACCCAGAGATAATGTCCTATTTGGGTCCTTTTCACATTATAGAACACTGCTTAGAATTGATGCAGGAAGATTCTGCCAAACAATGACAGACACCTAATCTCCACCAGAAGCAGTGGTGGAGACTGAAAATTTCTTTATTTTCACTGTGTGCAAGCAGAGAGAATTACATTTCTTCAATAGAATGAGCTACATAACCAGCTGTGTGGCTGGACATCTGAGGAAATATTTATTCAAGCATCCAATTATAAATTAACACCAGCAATCAAAATCTCCCTGACGCCCTCAGGTCTGGTTGGTACACTTAACCGGTGAAGTTTTAAAAATTTTTATTTTCAGGTGAATATGACCTGAAAGTGACATGCAAAGCAAGGAAACAGAATTGTGCAGTTTGAGAGATATTGGGATAGAATTTAAGTTTGAAAAATAATCAATAAATAGCTTGGGCACAATAGTGCAGAGTTTTCAAGCAATGTTAATGCAGGGAAAAATCCACTTAAATGGGTTATAATCAGTATTTGATTTATGAAATTCAGGCTTTTAACAGGACATGAATATTTACATCAGGTTGTTCTGCAATATCTCTAAGCAGTGTTGCATTTTAACGGCAGAAAATGTCAAGATGATGAAAATGCCCATATTTTCTTATTGTGAAAATAATTCACAAATAATGGGTGGTGCTAAGTACTAGGAGAAAATTACTGCTCTTTGATAAATGAGTGTGTCTGTTTTCTTAAGATGGTGCCAGAGCATCTGATCTGGAGTTTCTTGCCAATAATGATGTCAACATGGACTTTGCCACCTTCATAAAGCTGAATCCTGAAGAAGTAGCAGTATGTACAGTAATCATTTAAGAATGGCTATGGTTTCTACATTAGCAATCTATTTTATACTTTTTGACTCTAATCATGCTCAGTTGTGTGAAGCAAATACTTGTTATGTGGTTTTCAACATCCATTCCCTCAATTATAAGAAATATTAGTGCTCTCTGGCTTCTGCCCAGCACCTTACCACAATTTCTTCTGAGCGTAGCTAGTCAAGTGCTCTTGTAAAAATTAAGTAGTCTCTTGAAACCCTTGCAATAAGTCCCACCCCTATTGTGGGCCAGAATTGACAGTTATGACTAGCAATTTTTGGAACTGCTTGTTCGACAAGCATTAGTTTCCCACAAAATGCTGGAACTGGATTGCATCAGTGATTGCTCAAACATAGAACAGTAAAGCACAGTGACCAGGGCCTTCGGCCCACCAAGACTGTGACCAATGGTTCCGGATTTGGCACAACAGAGATTGATCTGGTTATATTATAAATTCAACTAGGTCTTACCTCACAGATTAGACCTTTAGTTATCTGTGAAATCCAGTCACTATGTCACCTTTTATTTACATGTGCATAGTACATAACTTTGACCCAGCTAGCTCAGAGCTGCCTCCTAGTGTGAACAGAACACCTGACACTGTTGTTTATATCTGTCAGCCAGAGCTCCCTGATTGGACCAGGTTAGCGGCCCCAATCAGGGGACTCACATTCTGTGAGATCTACCTGACTGACCTTGTTCCAACCACTGCAGTCTGGACAAAATAAACTTTTGGAAGTGGGTCCTCATTCAAATGTTGAATATTTATTCCAGCTTCATATTGGATGGTAGCAATCAGAAGAATACAGTTTTGAAGGGGTTAAATTAAATTCAAAAGTATGGAAAAATAAAATAAAATTGAGCTAAAATCAGAGAGTGAGAGAGGAAAAATGGGAGGAGCAAGAAGACAGGATGATTATTTAATGTTATATGTGAAATATCACAGCTGTATGAAATAATAGAAGAATGATAAAGCAAGTCAGGCAGTTAATGTTTCCAGTTTAGGTGACCTTTCATCATGGTGGTTCTGATAAAAGGTAATTTTGACCTAAAGCAATATCTGTGGGCAAAGTTTTCCCCTCACTGGAGATAGTGAGAAGGAGAATAATTGGGCACATTGGTCCTGAAGAGAAACTCATCCCTTCCCTGCCACCTCTGGCTTGAGCAAGAAGGCCCAAGAGTGACCTTCCCAAATTTCCAGCAAATTAAGGTCCCCTGAAGTGGTCAATTAATGGCCAGTTAATAGCTTCAATTCATAGTCTATGCAATCAGCTGCCTCTCCATTCGGTGAGAAATGGGCCTACTTTACATGCTGAGAGATCAGAATGGCTTGTCTGCTGGGTTTGAGGGGGAACATGATGGGGATGTCTGCAGTTGTCTCAATCTAGACATTGAAAGCCAGCGTCGTGCCTTTGCTTCTGATTCCCCTTTCCCCTGACTCCAATCCTGCAACAAAAAGATTTTAAAACTACCTTTCTGGTTCGGAGCCACCTCCAGACTCTGATTCAAGCCAGCAACAACAGTAGCTTCTGGTGTCCTGACACTAGTGTCAAAGTGTCTGAATGGGTGAGAAACTGACCTGTTGGCTGGCAATCAGCTATGAGTGGCCTGATGGGCAAAGTGACAGGTCAAGTTACATCACAGGTAAGGGGTAGCATGTTAATCACCAGCTAACATGCTTTCCGCCACACTTCGAGACATGAAAAGGGAAAATTCAGGCCTCCATTTCCACAGATGGTGAATGACATGTTGAATATTTCCCCGACCTTTCATTTTTATTTCATCTTTAAAGTGTCTGCAGCCCTGAACGTATGATCTGTTAGTTCTAGGTAGTCAGAACAAAATGTATAAACCTGCCACTTTGGTCTGACATAACAGTTCACGTGCCTCCATGCTAGTTTGGTCTGACATCACCTAGCAGTTCACATGCCTCCACATGCCTCCAATGTGATCAAAATCTTTCCACCACTGTTTTTTTTTCAGGTTTTAAATTCATTTAATTATGTAACGATTGAAGCTGTTGGAATACTTTTATTCAAATAATGAATCATCATTTCAAAAGACGTAGTTCATTCACAGTTTAGTTTTTATGCTGGCAATGTTTTTCGCTCGCAGGTGGATCTAAGATATCCCTTCAGTGGTCAGTTTATTATATATGTGTTGGTCAGTGTTTTATTCTGCTAATATTCTTTCTATTATTAGAAACTTTCTGCAGAGCAACTGAAAGGCTTGCTTGGGGTTAACCTCCAAGCTCTTCAAACTGGAGCCAATGAAACTGTGGTGTTAGCCTGGGTGAACTCACATTTGGAATCTGAAGTGAGGCGTGTTGGCTTGACAGGAGGAATTCCAGATCCTTCGTCAGGTATGTGCCTTGATAAGTTCAGAAATCCGTGGACAAACAGTATTTAATGTTGTACTCCTCTGCTCATGACATAATACAGTGTAACATAAATATGTGTACAGTCAACCTTTTCAATATAATTTCTCAGATATAAAATTTCTGTGTGTTTTGGTTTTATTTGTATCTATATATCAATAATTCCAGATGCAATGACAACCAGATGCAATGACAACCACCTGAGCCATTGGGTTTTAAATACTTTCTTTAATGATAGTTTTACTTTTTTTTTCAGATCCTCAATTTAATTTCATGGTAAGATACATTTAAACGTGTTTACATTAATGCAGCTGTGTGTCAGAAAGTTTATGAAAAGAAAGGTCTCATTAGCCATTCCTGATATGGTTCACCCAACACCTTTGTAGAGTTTACACTGAACCTTGCTGCAAAAGAGCATGGATTGTGGATAAGTAACCAAAACTTGAGTTTTGCAATCCATGCTTCTGCCCAGCCAATCTCTGTGCTGGAGGTACAAATTCACTAAACCCATCTTTTTATTCTTTTGATTGCTTTGCCAAAACTGTTCCACTGGGAGACAATCCAGGTGCATCTGTGCCTGTTCTGTGCCATTGCAGATTTTGTCCTTTTAGTTTTCATCTACCTTTTCATGGGCTTGCTTTTTTGATCAGCGACAATAGTTGGCACCACAAGAAAGGAGAACGTTTTTCGACAGCCGCTGATATGAAATCAAACTGTAGCGATTCAGTCTGTGGTGTTGGAGTCCTGCAGTTTTGTGCTGTGCAAATTATCTGACCATAAGTTTGCATCTGCAATGGAGTATATGTTTTTCCATTATTGTTAATTCACTATCAACATGCGAATATGAGCCAATATAGGAATACGTAACCCATTGTAATTAATTAATTATGATTATTCAACATGTATAAAGCTTGTTGCTATTATACATTATTGATGAAATAACAGAAAACCCTAACCATTAACACTGATACAGCTATTTTTGTTTAGCTGCTTTAGATTTACTGTATAGCTTCTTATTGTATATTTTAATGTATTGCATGGTATATGTGTGCATGTATATATGATATTTTCATGTGGTAATCATACATTATGCAGTTGAATTCATATATTTAAATGTATGTATTGTTTCCAAGGATGTATGTAGCTCATTTTTAGCATTGTGAAACTAAAATTAAATATTAACTTTTATGCTTTCTTTTTGCTAGTGTGGCAATACTACATTTAATGGTAAGTGCATTTTATTTAAAACTCATTGTTCAATTTTCTTCAAACACCTCCAGTATTTTAATATCTTTTCTTTTACATTTCAATCAGAAACAGAAGAATGTGCAGCAGTAAACAGGTAAGTGTTTGAGGAGAGTCAATATCTACATTGCTTCAATCAAAGTTATTGATTTGTTCTGTGAAACTTGATTCCTGTGTTCCTTTAGAAATCTATTTGTAAAATCTAGCCCACAGTTAGAAGTCGTCCGTATTGTTACCCAAATTTTGTCCCCTATCAATTTTCCTTTTCTGTGCACTCTATTTATTACATTGGGCAGCACATTTGGGATTGTTCAATGGCTGTCAATGCAGCCATCTTAGAAGCCTGCTGATTATTCTGATTATTCCACCGTGTGGTATTTTCCTGCTGGCTGCAAGTTCATCCGTTTGCACAGTTTGGCAGAGACATTGGTCATGGACTCTCAGTGCTGAGCTACCCTAGATTACAGATATCCACAGTTCAGCACCTGTTCTAAATGGCTGTTCTTCAAGTATGAGTCCAAGCATGGAATGATGGAAGTACCATCATCTATAGAGAAAGTTCCAGCTTTGCCCAATCCTGCCCTTAACTAACTTCTGTAATACTGTGCCTATCGTTGTAATACCAGTGGAGAATAGTAAGCAGCAGGGGCTCTGTGAACGCTGTTCCTTCTCTAGTGTTGAGGCCAATTGTACGTCACTATCATCAAATGGGTTTAGAGTCATAGAGTCATTCAACACAGAAACAGATCCTTCAGTCCAACTAGTCTATGCTGGCCATAATCCCAAACTAAACTAGTCCCACCTGCCTGCGCTTGGCCCATATTCCTTCAAACCTTCCCTATTCAACAAACCTCTCCAAATGTCTTTTAAATGGTGTAAGTGTACCTACATTGATCCCTTTCCCTGGCAGTTCATTCCACACCCAAACCACTCTATATGTAAAAGAGTTGTCCCTTATGTCTTTTTTCAATATTTTTCCTCTCACCTGAACATAATACAGGTACCTGATGCTCCAAAAGCTAGTGCTTCCAAATAAACCTGTTGGACTATAACCTGGTGTGTGATTTTTAACTTTGTCCACTCCAGTCCAACTCTGGCTCCTCCACATCATATCTGCCACTCTTGGATAAGCACATTGAAGGTAATACAATGAAGGGTATGTAGGTTAGTTTGATCTTAGAGTAGGATAAAAGGTTGCACAACATTGAGGGCCAAAGGGCCTGTACTGTGCTGTACAGTTCTCCATTTTAAAAAAAATTGATTTAATGCAATATATCTTCAAATAACAATTTTTCTTTCCCTCCCACCAACAGTTCAGCTGTGAACAGTTTTCTGATGTCTGTTAACAGTTCCAAACTATGTAATTTCAACATTGCAGAATATGCATGTGCTCAGGTGAGCTTTAAAATAAGCCACACTTTTATATTAGAATGACAGTCTGTTGCTAGAAATGTTCCTCCTTCTGAGAAATGTGGTACCAATTCAATGAACTTACTTGCATTACAAAACAAAACACTGCACTGAATCCAATATGTCACACATTTTGACAACTCCAAAAGGAGTAAAGAGGGATCTTAGAGCTCGGGTCTTAGTGTAAAATGTTGCCTTCTGAGATATTCTGTCAGTTTACCAACAATGTACACCCAACGCAGTTTTGAATTAAAGCAAAACTGTTATCAGGGCAGCCACAAACTTTAAATTATACGTTTGGAAAATCATGAGTTTTACCAGTAGTTTTCTTTGTGATCTAATTTGGACAAATATTTAGCCTCATCATCTACGGTGTATTGTTAACCGCTGATATCTAGATTTTATGTTCTTTATTGAATTTGTTTCTATTTTTTCCAATATACTGTTGTACCATTCAAAAATGAGAAAACAATTAAGAGATTTCTAAAGTCACGAATGCCTTCAATATATGAAGTCTGGAAAGAACTGGCTGTTTAGTAAATAATGGGAGTTTATCAATTTATGATTAACAATTGTTTTGCATAAAATATGCACTCAATGACAAAGATTGGAATACTTCACCACATAGTAATTCAGGCAGGAATTATTACATGACTTGAGAAGATAAGACAAATATTTTATTCAAAGGATTATATAGAATTCCGATGGAAGGGCAGAACACTATGGTTTGTTACTTTGCCCGCAAGGCATTTCAGATCTAATTGGAGTTCCAAGACCTGAAAATTGTGTGAATCTTGGCTCCAGAGTTTAGTGGAGATTGTAAAGTTCTTGTAGCTGCTTGTGATTTCGCTCAAATATGATACCTTCACATGAAATCGGCTGTAATATTGAATGGGTAACAAGTAGAAACATTGAATTTATACAGCACCTTGTAATGTTGCTCCGAAACATGCCAAGAAACTTTTCAGATAAATTATTCAATTAATGAATTAAGGATTTGAAATCCCAAACAATCAAACTACCAACGTGCTGTTCTCTGCTAGTTTAGTTTTTGTTTTTCAACACCCTGTACTAAAGGCAGGTTACCATAATTTAGGATCTTTACATCCATTTAAATATATTGAGATGTATTGCTCTAATCTTTTTTTAATGGATTCCTTTGCAGAGTAATCTACTACTGGCAGGTCTAACCAGTGATCACTTGACCTCTATATTCAAATGCTTTACTATCACAAAGGCTTTGGAAAATCGAGATGAAATAGCGCTGGGTGTATTCATTCAGAAGCTGGACAAAACTACCCTGAACGAGGCACTAGACAAATTCAACAATGTGGTAAATGATAATTAAACATTTGACGAAAAACTATGTGCAAACGAGCCAACAAACTTATTTTCATACAATGATAGTGAAGTTTGCATTTGTAAAGTCTATAACTGTATATTCTAGAAAAAGAGGTGTATTTTTCCAAGTGCAGTGACAGTGGAAAAGGGCAGCCACAATTTTGTAAAGAAGATCCCATAATCATTGAGTTTTGGTTCTGTTGGTTAAAGTAGGAACATTGGCCAAGACACTGAAATCGTTAAATGTTCTTGGTGTGGCATTGATCAAAATAAAACACAGAAATTTCTAGGCCTGGTATATGCAGACAGTGTTCCATCTCAGCATAGCCAAAGGGCTTGTTAACACAATTTAATTTGCCAAAATTTAACAAATCATTTATGTATAATAATTAGAAAAGTTTAGGGAAAGATCCCTGTGATTTATAGATTTCTAAATGTATGAAATAAATAGCTACCTAAAACAGTGAGGAACCATATCAGCTTATATAGCTGAACATTCAGTCACTAGGGAAGTCAGGATCTGGTATACACAGGATTTAAAATTCACCATTCAAAAAATCATCTGTGGATTGCCAAACCTGCTCCCTTCCAGTTGCTTTGGATCAGGGAAGTGGCAAGCAACATTTCCACATGGATATTTTGGCAAAGCTGAAGAGACTGGTGCACATTACTGCAGAGTTGTTAACATCGTTTTGAGACAAAAGGGTACTTTGTTTATTTTCATGATGTCTAAAATTTTGAGGCTTGTACCTGTACCACAATGTGCATAATATCTCAGTTTCCCCATGTCACCCTCCATTTAACCCCTTTATGCTTCATAAGCAGTTCCTTGGGATTGAGGATGATTTGCTTCCATTCTGGTTCAATGAGATCTAAGACCACTGGAGACTCTGCCGCATGGTAGTGATTGAAGGGTTAGATAGATGGATTGCTTGGGTTGCAGATGGGAGCTGCCTTTAAGTTGCTGCCCATTTGAGGAGCTGATGGCACTCTCTGGTCAGGTAGAAGCAGGTTCCAAAATGGCTGCTATCTGCCTTTGCTTCTGATGCCAGGTAGGTAGTTCCCAGTTTGCAGAGATCTTACTTCCTGCCCCATTAGAGTAGTTACATTATAAAACAGCAGCGCAAAATTTGAGGCGTCATGTCAGGATACGTAATTCATCCAGGCATCGGATTCCTGATCCTGCTTTGAAAATACCCCACATGAACTTTAACTACAAAGTCATGGGTTTGAATATCCTGGATACTGAATGCTATTCCTTGTCCTTCAAAGCATATCTGACGGCCCAACAGCAGTTTTCTATTTTTATTCCAGAAGTTTAATAATTGCACAACTGAAAATTTAGATGGCAGAGTTTGAATTAACTTTATAATTGTGGAATTCCAATTCTAGATACCTATAGATGCACCCCTGTAAGCAGTAAGCACACTTTCCAAACAGTAATTTTATCTTTTCTGAGCATTTATAATTAGTTTATTTTTAATTTCCTTAATACCCACACTTACATCAGACTGCATGATGGAGTCTTTAGTGAAAATCCGTAATAGGTCACCAAGTGTACTATATATCGTCTGTATTTCCATGCTGTCCATTGTAGTCTGTTAAATGCCATTTCAGTAAACAACAAGTCACATTGTGACTTTTCATTCTGAAAGTATTATGTCTTAGTGGTTCATTTTCTGCATTAAAATAACATTTCAGTAACTTGGAGCCAAATTATCAGGTAGAGGTGCTAAGAAATTATTTTGTTAATTGCATTAATCTGAGTGATTATATAATTTGTATTTCTTTTAATTCTGAAATGAAGAGAAATTTCATTTGCCTGCAATAGATTCTCTTTACTCTTTGAGTTTAAACACATCACGGTTTGTTACAGACCTTCAACCCACCACAAATTCCATTGATGACAAAGATCACATTCATGAACGTCCTGTGGGAGATTGTGAAAACCAATGGAAGCTTAACTGATGTAGATTTCTTGACAAAATGGTTCCAGGAGAGATTCAGACCTTTTCTTGCTGGTATTCCCAAGTCGGTGCTGAGCTGCCTTCTGATCAGGAACACAACATGTGAAGGTTACCAAGCTGTGTAAGTGTATTGCTCTTTCTCACAATATTAAACAGCTGATTGTAGTCACTCATAAACAGGGCTCACAACATTCCGCAGTGTAATTATCTTTGCTCTCGGAAGCCAATAAGATATTGTTGGAATGTATGTTGAGATAGTGGAAACAGCACTTCAGTTAGCATGGTTGTGTTCTAAGTTTGACTATGAGTGAATGAGAAATGCAATACTCATCTAATGTGATACACTGTGTAATATGCTTGAATAATATACAAAAATGGGCAGAAAACTGTAACCCAAGTGGATTGTTTCTCATTGAACCTCAACCTGGCGTACATTACTGACTTCAGAACGAAAGATGGATGGCGTATGGGAAAGAAATCATTTTAAATATTTTTTCTCACAACGTGGTTACATTGGGGAGGGATGTTGAAGTCTGCCTCAGATAAGTACAAATTTGATAGCATTGGACTTCTTTTAAGTGCCACTGGAGCGATGTAGATGGCAAAGGGCACAGAACTGTGGCTCAACAATAGAGGAGTATGCAAAATGAGTTGACTTCAATGCTAAGTCAGTCAGCAGATCAGATCTTATGGTGGATTATTCCGCTCCTCCTAGAACCCCATAAAGGAAATATTTATTTGCCTCTGCTTTTAAACAAAATTATGTTGCTGCTTTAAGGGTTGCCAGTTAGGCCACTCAAAGCAAAAATTGACAGAGTGCTTGGTACAGTCTCTACATCTTTGAGTCTGAAGTTTGTATTTGAGCCCTAGCAACAGGCATAGGATTCTTAATTTCATGCAGCTTTTTGCTGGTCACAAGTGGGCAAACTGGTCAGTTATTTACAGACTAACCTGAAGATTGCATTAAGTAAGCTTTAGACATTAATAAAGTACAATGCTTACATTAGTAGCAGAGGTGTATAGATCAGACCTGATTATTGAGCATGTCAATCAGATGAATGCTAACTAAAGATCTGACCTCTTATTAAATGACACCATAAATGCCTTTTTTCCATACTAGCATGAAAGGACTCAATAATGAATTCAACGAGATGCCACAGGAAACAAGAGATACCGTGCTAAATATGTGGATCCTCATCTACCTTAACACTACAGGTAAATAAGTTAAGGCCCTTACAAAATGGGAGAAAACTGGATTTACAACCAATTTGATTGTTCTGTAACATTGTTGTAAAATTGTGTATTTCACAGATCTGGCAAGTTATATGCATCTTGTAAAATATAATTAATGACAAATAAGTTTTTCTTATTTTTCAAAGAGACCATTTCCTTTTATTGGCTCTAGTTTGTTCTTATTTATGGAAATGTTTGGCTGGACTATCAGATCTGACCTCATATAAAACTCTCGCATACAAAAATTTAATAAACTACAGTTAAGAAATTTCAATGGTGATTTCTCATTCAACTTTAACCAGCAACAAATAATCTTTCTTTGCCACAACTTTATCTTCAGTTTAATTGTGTCTGTCCAAATATAGTCGGTGCACTCAGAAATGTTGTTCATCAATATGAAACATACAGCTTCTTCCTTCTTGTATCCCCACTCTAGTAAGACTAATACTCATCTCACTTACATCCATTCATTCTTTCCCAGGATTGCTTGTTTTTCTACTTTCTCGGGTACGTAATTCTCAAGCTTGGCATCATCGAATCATAACTCCTTAATTTATAAAGTTAAAAATCACCCAACTACCTGATGTAGGAGCAGCGCTCTGAAAGCTAGTGCTTCCAATTAAAACAGTTGGATTATAACCAGGTGTTATGTGATTTTTAACTTTGTACACCCAGTCCAAAACTGGCATCTCCAAATCATCCTTAATTTATCTCACTTCACCTCTGCATTCTTGGTTGTGAACCTTAGTCAACACTTCTCTGGTTTCTCAGTAATAAAAAAAGTATTTAGCTGTGTGTATCATGATTGTACTGTTCAGAATTTCTCCTTCTGACTTGCCTGATTATAGTTTAGACTTAACTTCAGAAAGTAATATAACTAATTACACGAATAATGTACAATCGATTAATGGTCCGTGGAAGCTTGAATGAAATGGTCTCATAATGTGTTTTTGAATGTATATTTAAAAAGTAATATGCATGAGCAGTCTTGATGCACCTATCTCTGGAACTGTTCCAAGTCTTCAGATATTATTGCCTAGAAGTTCCTTTATTAATCACCTAGATTTTATTTCTATTGTAGCTTGTTCATAGATGACTCAAATTAATGGACAAAAATCTTGCAATGAAATGATAGTTATCTACTCAATCACACTTTTTGCATGCTGCGATTGGAAACAGACTCTCAATTTTGTTGAAGGATTCATGGTAGCAGTCTTAAACTGGATGTTCAAACACAGCTCTTTCTTGCTTTCGACAATTGACTGAAGCGCTGAGTGCTTAAAATGTCACAAGTTCTTTGTATATACAAAGTTCAAGGCAGTCCACTGAAAATATCTTCTTCCTTTAACTAAAGGTGCAGGTTGTATCACCAATACTAATGGGTCCAGAGACTGGCTGATGAAGAACTGGGGAAGATTTGGTCAACTTGTTCAAATAAAGGATTTAACCATGCTAAATTCAAATTTCAGTGGAGTAAGTTATTTTTTTTCTTCCCTAGAAACTGGGAAGCTAAGTAAGAAATTTTGATTTTAAAAATGCAGGTTAGCTACCTGATCAACTTCAGAGTTACAGGATTAAAGGTCTGGCCTCTTATTAAAGCCTTGCCTCTTACCAATAGGCTTGATAGTTTACGTGACAAAGTTTTCCAATAATGCCCCTTGTTTGTTATTTCCATCACTGTAAGAGTCCAAATGGGTTATCAACCTTTTGTTGAAATGATCTCTCTTCCATTAACAATGTTTTCTTCCACCAAATGCAAGGGTGGCAATTCAACATGGAAATCAGAAAAAGGAATTCCAGAACTTTCTCGGGGATTTTTACTTAGCGACTGCAAGAGTGCCTTTTTGCGTTCTCCCACACCAGTTTAGATACCAGCAGAGTTTCTTGTTAATTGAACAAATTAAACAAGTAGAAGCATCTATATAGTAACTTTTGTGAATACAGTACATCTCAAGGTGCTTAAGAAACATGCAAGTTAAATTAAGTTAAACTCCTAAAACCAGCAGAAGAGCTGTTTTTGTGAAGTTGAGTGAGTGTTAAATATTGGCCAAGATACTGAGGATAATTCATCTGCTCTTCTTCAAGATATGCCACTTATGTCCCATGGGAGGGTCAAGGAGGGTTCCATTTACTATTTAATTCACAAAAGTACTTTCAACAATGCAGCAACCCCTCAGTACTGCATTGGAGGGCCAGTTCTACTTGTGGTGCACAAGTAATGGAATGGGTCTTGAACCCCAATCTCCTCATAAAGGCATTCTAACAACAGAGCCATGGCTGGGACACAGGATAGAAACTAGGCTTGAAAAGCCACTGTTGTCCATCACTTTGGAAATTATTACTAATGAGAATGGAGAGATTTAGGAAACTCTCCCTCTAGCTTTCCTTCTTCTCCTTTTGGTGAAATGCCCAGCTTCAGCTGATGGAGGGCTGTGGATGTGGATATGTTATCATTTCTTGATGTGGCACATTGATACTGTACTGTACAGTGTAACTTTGTAGCTAATCCCAGTTATTGAGTTACATCTTAATAATAGGCACGTGTGCACTGTATCAGAAGAAGCTGTAAATAAGAAGAGTGAAGTGGTACGACAAACTGGAATAACTTAAAATACGTGATAGGTTTCCACATTCTTAAATGTCGACAGTTTAAACATCTACAGTTCCCCGTATACTTCTGTGCATATTTCTGTTCATTGTTGGGACCTGTACTATTTTTGACATTGACACTGATTGCCACATGATATTTTAACATTCAGCTATTATTGCAGAATATGGATGATTTAGAATTTAGAAGAGAACAGACAGTGATAGTGACAAAATAGATTGAGTAATAGGAGCCTCTCGATCATTTTCTTGTTAGTCATCAGATATTTTGCCATTTATGCATTCCCCAATGCTGATACCAGGGATGGCTACTTATCACTCTTCATATTAAGCAAAATTGTGTAGTCATAATTGTAAATTGTAAATAATTGGGTGATTTACCTGAGGCAAAAAACTTCAACAGTTAATTTATAGGAACTTTGTATCAGATGTGAATACTACTACTTGGATGTATATTACTCCTATGTACATATTTCAAAAATTTAACAACTTCAAATGTCTTTTAGTTTGACGTGCTGGACTTACTCACTCCAAGGCAACTATCTGAGCTGACTGTGAACTCAAATGCTTTGAGCAACACTGATAATATCAACAAGATTCTTGATACACTTTCAAACAGACGCTTTAGTGAACTGAGGACCTACATGAACCATTTTGTGAATGACACGCAAACTGTAAGTTAGCAATTTTAAAAAAATATAATTTGTTCTCAGAATATGAATATCACTGGTATGTTTCTTGTCTTCCCTAACTGCCCAATTATATCCAAGTGGCTTGCTAGAAAGACCAATTTAAATTTAAACATATAACTAAAAATGTACGGAACGTTAATGGGTCTTTGAGGCATTCCAGTATTTTAATTCAACTTTTTATTGATGTCATTAAAATATAAATACCCTATTTTCTCTCTGTCTACAGATGCTGCCAGACCTGCTGAGTTTCTCCAAGTCTAACTTATGCCCATACTTTCAACCATGCCCCCTTCTCTTACCCCTACGCACCAGCAACACACACTTCTGGAAAGTATGTGTTGAGGGAAATATCTAACATTGAAAAGGGAATGGCTTCATAAGAGGACCATCAAGCAGATGGATGGTTTTCTCCATACAATGAAAGAGATCATGTGAAAGTACATCCTGCTTTGTTGACACACAATCACATAAATGCAATAGGAGAAATTTAGAAACCACTGACAATCCTGCAGAAATAAAGATAAATTGTTGTCCTCCCGCTTAGACATCTTGATGGAAGATAGTGACACCGCAATGAATCCTCAACCTTTTCTGCTGTTCTAAATGTATTGTACTAAGTATTGCAAGAGAGAAATAAAAGGCATTTTCATGTTAGAAAAAATGAATCTGAAACCTATTGCAAAAAAAACTGTTCTTTTTAAATTGTATACCATAATTTGTTACATGCATAGTAATCTCTGTATGGATTTAAATGTGTCTTAAGCCTATTATTAGATGTTAGTGTTAAGATGTTAAGTAATTTCCAGGGAATATTTAGGATGATTTTTCACCTGGTTTCATTTTATTTCAGATGGGTATTTCTGCTATTCAGAACGAAACAGTGAGGGACTTGATGCTGAGTAAGATCTTGCAGCAGCTGACACCCCAGTTTCCACAATTTAACACCACAGACTATGCAGACTGGTTCCAGACTAACCTACTACTTCTGCTGCCCAGCATTAAAGCTAATGACCTGGCTCTTATTCCGACCAACATATCCTGTGAATCAAACCAAGCGATGTGAGTGCATAGCCAATTTTTAAAAAATATATTTTCATGGGATCTGAGCATCACTGGCAAGGCTAGTGTTACCCACTTCCACTTGAGAAGGTGATCATGTGTCATTTTCTTGAACAGCTGGAATCTATGGGTGGTAGAAAGGGTGGGAGTTTCATGATTTTGACTCAGCAACTATGAAGTAATGCTGATATGGTTCATATCAGCATGGTTTGTGACTTGGAGGGGAACTTGCAGATAATGGAGTTTTCATGCAGCTACTGACCTTGTCCTTCTCTTTGGTAGCAGTCACAAGTTTGGAAGGTGCTACTAAAGGAGGCTTGACCATTTGTTGCCTTGCATCTTATAGATATACACACTGCTGTATCTCAGTGGAGGGAGTCAATGTTAAGCGTGATGGGAGACATACTGTATAAGGAAGCTTCTTAGTTTTGGATGGTGTCATTTGTTTAGAATATTTGGAGCTGAGCTAATCCAGGCAAATGGAGAGAAATCATAATAATCCTGATTTGTGCCTTTTAGATGTTGGACAAGCTTTGCAGTCAGAAGCTGAGGATAGTGCATTTACAGAGACTCCGACTTTGCAAGAAAAAATTTGGCTCATCCATTCTCCACAATTTGTTTTAATATTTATTTGCCTTAATACCTTGTCATTGTTACAGTATTTAATAGTTGCTGCCAGTCCCAACATATTCATGTATTCACTGTAACAATTCCAAAAATGTTTTCATCTTTATTTCTAAATTGCAATGTTGTAAATATAGAAACAACCACATTTTAGACATGACAGTGAAGGAATATTCCTAATGTTGAAGAAGTTGTTCATGCACAGTTACGTAAATTCACTATAAATAGTAAAGAGAAAATCTTTCTCCTCTGCTTCTGAAAAATGTCAGAGGCTGCAGCTGATTACTTTGTTGTCTTTCATGCAAAAATACAGCGTTGAACATTCACCCTTTATCTTACAGAATTAAAGGACTGGACAATGTTTTCACAGATTTAACAATGTCTCAGATCACTAATGTCTACAAACTGATATCAAATTATCTCTCAAAGCAACTCAATTCAACAGGTAATGTGCCGGAAGCAAATTATAGTAATTTGCAGTGTGCAGTTATCATCTCAAAGCCTGTAAAATGTGTTCCCTTCAATTATCTACCGAATTCTCTTTGAATGTCATGCT